>NC_037091.1:27224288-27524288 GCF_002994745.2 Rosa chinensis | reverse complement strand
TTCCATACGAAAATTACAAGAACAATTACAAGTTCACACGAAAATTAGAATTTACAAGTATATATATAGACATAGAATTCGAAAGAAACAAAGAAAACCAAGTTAGAATGGGTTTAGAAATCCTACTCCTACTTAAATACATTTTGCAAATCCATATCACATTAGAAATCCATATACAACAAGGATTAAGATTACTTAATTATTAAGAAAACAAATTATTGACCAAGTCAAACACAAAATACTAAGTCAAAACTAACTCTAACTACTTTTCCTATAAAACACCAAAGAATCCCTAAAATTTAGGAACTCCTAAAAAAAACACAAAACAAATCCCTAAAAAACACTAAAACTAAAACAAACACATATTTACTATTCACGGAGACACTATTCATGAATTTAAAAACATTTTTATTTTATTTTATTTTTATTTATATGAACATGCTACCTAAAAATTCTAAGTTAATTTTAATTATTTACAAAAACAAGAAAACATAAAGATAGGGGGGTTTTTAAAGATTGAAATCGTAAATTTTCAGAAAATAATAAAGAACAAAAATCATTTCTATACAAAGGTGGGAAAAGAAGAATTTTCGAAAAACACTTATCAAGAACTCATCAAGATCAATATTTTCATGCATCCCTTAATCTTTTAATTACCATGGAAAGCTATCAACCAAGAACACAAAGATCCAAGCAACCATTGTCCCCTTTTAACTTTCTTTCTTAAGTCAAATCGAAATAGCAAAGCACCAAATCAATTTTATTTTGAAAAGTTCGATATCACACACTCCAAGCAACTGTGTTGAAAAATCCCGTTTTCAAATCATTAAGTTCAAGAAAGAATCAATAGACATGCAAATTTAAGCGTGTCAAAACTTATCATCACATGCATAATCTGATTTTCGACTCAAAGCAAGCCTTTACTACTCATTCGAATTAGGTTTCACCAAGCATCAAACCTAATTACTAGCAAGTTACATGCAAGTCTTCCCATGTTTCGAACCACAAGAACGTTCCATGTAATGAAGCACAAAAATCAGATTATCAATCCATGCATTCGGCAATCAATCAAGACAAAGGACACACAAACACATCAATCATTCAATAGTACATCAAAATTGCATTCGAAAACAGTTTTGCATACTCAAAAGATTCGGTTTACACATAGAAAATCCAAAGCAGAAATTCCATCTAATAATTATACAAAACCGTGAGTATATGTATGGTAAAGCATATGAACAACCCTTAATTACGTCCCAAAGATCCAAAGCAGCTCCAAGGTGTCGCAACAAGTGAAGATCACGGCAATGGAGGAAGATGGCACGGCTTAGCTCCTTGAAGATTGTGAAAACCTGAAAACTAGAGAGAAAACAAGTGAGAAACGAATTTGTGGAGAAAATTGTTCACCCTGAAACGTCTAATACACAAGGTATTTATAGGAAGACGTCCCAAGGCACTCCCTTCTACTTGGTTTCTCTTAGTTTGTGTTGATTTAGGACTTCTTTCTCACGAAACAGATTTCCGGCAGGATTGACCTCAGTCCACTAAAACGGCCATAACTTCCTCTAGAAAATAGCTATTGACGAACCGTAAAAAGATCTGGAAACTAGACATCCGTAGCTTTCCAACCATATAAAGATCATAATTTTCTGAGCTCTGAGCGATTTTTGACACTCCGTTGAAGTTGACTGATCTGCACAGGCAGATTTCCGAATCTGTATTGGTTTCGACTTTTAATGCACAAGTTGAGTCCAATTCGATTTTCCTTCACATCACATGCCTCTCACATGCCTTCCACGCCTATTCTGAAGTAGAAACGTCAAGAACCTTCAAGAACCCTCAAGAATCTCACGAAATTCCAATCCTTACTCAACAAGAAGTCCAAATTCCATATTGCTTTGTAATTCGAATCTCTTGTTGCTTCCTCTTCCATGTGCACGGCATATGATCTTCTTGAGACTTCTAGATGCTTCATGATCGTTCCATAGCTCTCCTAGTATGAGTAGAACTCCATATGCAAGTAGGTTTCCTAGTTGAATACAAACTTCTTTTCTGCGATTCTTCTACACTCTTCCGGAACCTTCTTGAGTAATCCTTGTCCAACAGGGACTCCTTATCACACTAGGATTCCATATTTGAGTAGAATTGGGTTTCCCTGTTCAAGTAGAACTTCTAATTTCCGCGACTTAAGAGTTTGAATCCAAGTCAGCTTCTGATTCCTACTCCAACTAGGATTCCTTTTCCTAGTCAAACTGGGAGAACTTCCATTTCTTCATTTCTTTCCATTTCTGCCCAATTGTGCATTCCTTAGCCCTTTTTGGACTTTGAGACTCCATTTCACCTACAAAACACTAACTAAGTTAAATTAATCAAGTTAAAGGAAATAACTTAGCAAAATATAGGGTTTAAACATTATTAACGTCGCATTTTATGCTCCTATCAGGTCGCATTTTGGTGCTGCGTTGATAGGTGGTGGCGGTTTTGCGAGATAGTGTCCGGAGATGGGGTTTTCCGGTGATGGCAGAGAGAGGATGGGAAGAGAGAGGTTGGGGAGAGAGAGAGAGCGCGACGCGGCTGGGTAAGAAAATGAGAGACTCTAGGTTTTTTGGTCCCTAAGTTTTCTATTTATACTTGTGTCCATGAAATACCAATTTTGCCCTTCCGACGAATTACAAAACTCCTAAATTAATTCTTGACCTCATCCTAAGCCCAAAACTCGATCTCGTAAAAATCCAAAATCCAAAACTTTGTTACAACTCAATTTATCGTATTCGAAACTTCAACAAACAGTCGCCTTACTAAACTTCGGTAACCTTCTGGGGCCAAATGAAAGAATCTCGGCCCAAACTTAAATCAAAAGGCCCAATAGATGGTCTCGACACAAAAACAATCTCCAAAGTCATTTTCTCCACTTGAATCACCTTGCGGAAAAATCTTATTGGCGAGATATTACTTTCGGAAATTAACTAAAATTTTCAGGGGCTCACAGAATTCATGTATTCTATTGTCAAATAACCTGTTATCGTAAACAATGTCATTCAGCAAAATTTTCAACATTTAACACTCCCATATTGGAAAATTTCCAATTTCCAATTTCAATTCTAGAGTTTAAGAGCAATTCATGTATATTCAGATTGTGTAATCTCCATCTCCTCAAAAAACTCGAATGAATTCCATTGCATATTATCATTACTACAAAAATAAGAAAACGAACTACAGATTCTTTTCAAAGTGCTTTCGTTGAAAACTTCCATAAAAGAGGGGTACAAACCATTAGCCACCAATATGTATTATGGGCCTATTTGCTGTCTTTGCAATGTCAAACGTTCCAGCATGCATGAGAAGTTTTCTTCCTCTTCACCTAGAGCAAACATGAGAAGTCCTTTAAAACATATAGAAGGGCTGAAAGCTGAATTTGTATTAAAACATGATACTTAGTCCAACAATAGACAGTAAAATGTCTGAGGCATAAAGCATTATTCAAAAGCAAATTTCTCGTACCGCTGAACCAATTATTTCCCTTAGTATAAATTCAAATCATAATTTATTAGCAATCTCAAAAAACCGACAAAATTATAAATAATTTGCAATTCATATCTAGAAGATCTACTCTTTAGCTTTATAACAAACGGAAAAATTAGATGAGATTTGTAAAACAGAAAGCAGAAAATTGGGGGTCTGAGATTTGTAAAATTAGATAGTTGAAATTTATAGAATTTAAGAAAAACTCACTCGGCTAGCTGTTGCTATTGCGAGTAGACAAAAAATTGGGGGTCTGAGAAAGAGTGAGTTTGTTTGTTGATCGTATTTGAGATTTATCTAATCCTATCTGCTTCGCCAACAAGTTCCCACTCTTCTCTTCCAAAAGTCTCACTCTCTCTACTCCTTTTACTCTGATCCGTGGAAAGCAGTTGTTGGGTCCATGAATTTTACATTGTGGGAACAGATTCTTCCTTCAGGTTTCACAAGTTACCTGGTTTCTCAATCTTATGGCCACTCTTAATTAATTTCTTCGACCTCTTCACCAACACAATAGAGATTCCTAAACCCACCTATACCTCACCATAATCCCAAATACAATGGCCAGTCATCATGCCAATCAGGCCCACAGTTTGTCGATCTTGGAAGAGGCTCCGATCTACGAGTAGCTCCTGACGGCCCCACCATCGCTAAATATTGGACCCAATACGCCAAAGCCCAGAGGGCAACGAACAACGACGAGTAAGCAGCAAAAGAGCAAGTGTCACGCCCCTGATTTTACACCCATGAAAATCGATATACAATCCCATAATTATATATGCGTGAACGTTCAGCCATCAATACAAAATACCTAGAAACTTTTTCCTTTTAACCCAAGTACATATTGATGCCCTGAACCCACTATGTCAATATTGACCCACTCCATAGAGTCATATATTACAATGCTTACGAATTAAATTGTCAACAACAAAATAAAACGTAAATGCTCCTCAGAGCTAACTACACAACGGAAGTCTTTATCAACGGTAAAGTCACAAAAATGGCTTCCTACCGTAGAGCTGCAAGGGCGCTATCTCCGCTTCAACCTCGATTATCCTAACCTGCAGGATTAACCCCTACACTGTTTGAATAGTGTACCGGGTGTCACACAACAAACCCGGTAAGCTTTTGCAAGCCCGTATGAGTAACTCAAAACACACATGCACAGCTCACGCCAAAAACGAGAAAAACCTTTCAACTCACGAATAAAGAAAACATACCATGCTTCCCAAAACAATAATCGTTAACCTAACAATTAAAATATGATAATTCGATTCCAACTTGGATAAAACAACAATTGGGTCCAACCTGGACAAAACAGCAAATCGGTCCAACCTGGACAAACAACAAATCGGTCCAACCTGGACAAAGCAATAATTAGGTCTTGGACAAAACGACAAATAGGTCCAACCTGGACAAACAACAAATCAGTCCAACCTGGACAAAGCAATAAATCGGTCCAACCTGGACAAAGCAATAAATCGGTCTAACCTGGACAAAGTAATAATAGGCCCAACCTGGACAAAGCAATAAATCGGTCCAACCTGGACAAAACAATAATAGGTCTAACCTGGACAAAACGTGTACCCAGGAGTCTTAAATAATCTACTTAGATCCATGAGGTACGATGGCAGGAAGACTAAAGCTCTAACTGAATCGTAACCTGTCACCCGGCCAAGGTTCAACCTTACGATATAATATTGTAATGAGGATGCAACCTGCAACCCCGGATCCTTAGGCCAACCTGACCCTCAGATCAAAACGTCAAATCTAATCAAAAGGAGAAATCACAACCTGTGACTCTCAAATCCTCATATCACCAGTCGTCAGATCAAAATGTTAAATCAAACCAAAAGGAGAAATCACAACCTATGACTCTCACATCCTCAGACCACCGGTCGTCGGATCAAAACGTTAAACCAAATCAAAAGGAGAAATCACAACATGTGACTCTTGGATCCTCAGACCACCGGTCGTCGGATCAAAACGTTAAACCAAATCAAAAGGAGAAATCACAACGTGTGACTCTCAAATCCTCAAACACTTTTCAAAACAATAGAAATACCATTTCCCACCATTTGTTTTCCGAAAAGTCACACCCCAAAACAATAAAAAGCATCATTTCATGCATATTGTTTTCTTAAGTCCACAAACCAACATATATATTTCACGTAAATACATATATGTAGTCATCCGCTCAGGAATCCCTACTAATACCAACTATAGTTTGCAGTTACTAAATAACTCTAAACACGATATGGTAAGCCTGTTTGTGAATGAACTTCGTGAGATTACTCACCTCAGAATCCCGCTGCGTCTTCTATACAGAACCGAACTAACATTATCACCAACAACTCGTCCAATTCACCTTTAGAAGCACCTAATCACCAATGATCTCAAATCAGTAACGATTCACAAATGAGTTAAGTCCGAAACCCTTGTTTTGAACTAAAATCCCCAAAGTGACGCCAATCAAGGCGAAACCACATCCAGGACCACCCAATGTCTCCGGAATACTTCTACGATCGATATGTCCAAACCACAAGTCGATCGGACGCTCGGATCCTCACAGATCAAAACATTGAACGGTCCGAAACCGTAAAAATCATAACATATTCATTCGATCCCCAAAAATTATGTATTATATATCAAAACGCTCGTATCGACGAGTAGAAGATATATAATAGCAGAAACTATCCCTTACATAGCCGGAAGGCAACCAAAACGCCGCCACAGTCGGCGGTGCAATCACCACAACCACCACCTGCCAAAACTCAAAACCACAACAATCAAGCCATCCATAAATGTTCATTATGAAGAGTAGAGAAACTTTCACACCTGGAGCTAAGTCTGGTTCGGCCTAGATCGTCCTAGATCAAGCTTGCAAGATCGGCCAATCGCAGCCGTCTGATCGAGCCCCAGATTTGTTGTGCACCGCAGATTTTCAAACCTTGATCTTCCACTCCATACCCAAAATCGTCCTTCAAGGCAGGTATGAGGATGATCAGAATGAGGAGGGGATTCCAAAACCAAGAAGGATCGGCCGAGACGTCGCCGGAAAAGTGGATTTCTGGTTGGGTCCCGATCGCGTCGACTGTAGCTGCTTCTATCTCTACCTTCCAGTGAACCACCGTGCAAACCAACACCACAAGGAGGAGCGCACGGAGGAGGCGAACTGATCTGGGCTAGTCTGGTGGTCTGCCGTCGCCGGAAAATCCAGGTCGGATCCACCGGGTCTGGGTCAGGTTAGTCGAAAATCAGGAGAGAGAACGGAGAGAAAAGAGAGTTTCCGAAAATGGAAACTTACCAAAATGAAAATACTAACTTTTCCGAAAGGGAAACCCTTATATATAGTAACTTTCTAAATTTTCAAACGCTCAAAAGTTTCTCATACGAACTCCGATTTCCGCGTTCCACATGTCCACGAACTCGTATCGATGCGCTCTACAACTTTCGTGAAGGAAGTTTTCGGAGAATCCCAACGTATAAAAAGTCAACCTTTGGCAATCCCCCTAAAACCATATTCTTCAATTAATTATTCGCCCGAAACACTTCCGCTCCATCCACGAGTCACGAAACCATCTAATAACCACAATTTAGATTCCGGAAAATCCTCGGAAAATAAATACGAATTTTCGGGGTATCACATTCCACCCCCTTAAAGAAATTTCATCCCGAAATTTACATGTACCACTCCCCCAAGTACGTAAAATCATCCCTACATCCAATTCTCATTCCTCAACAACCTGTTCTCACCTCGCTGTACAATACACCTCGCTCAATAATGGATATAGGTACCATACCTAGTACCCCAACACTTGGAATCTTTACCGCACTACTCGGTGGTAACCCAATCATTTCATGGATCTCATCCTTGTACACTATCTAACAAAGCCTCTGTGACTGTAGCACTACATACAGATCACACAAGAGTCCAGAATCCTGTCATCACGACAGTAACTGTATCACATCATCGTTAATGTAAACCTTACATTACAAGAATTGAAAATGAAACCTTCATTTCAACTCAAATCATGCCTATGCTTCACAACTTAATAAGCGCCTACCCAACCTGGGAACACAAAATCAAGCTAAGGTCCGGCACCGCTTGACCCACGCATATATCATCACCTGTCATTGTAATCACAACCTGATGTCGCTTTTGGGAAGCGACCAATTTAACCCTGAAATGTCATTAGTAGTACGTAATAAATAGGGATCGTTCTATTCCGGGGATTGAGGGTACACCTGTCAATGTAGGACAAACAAACAATTAAAATTAAAACAAAGTATAATATTCACACACATATACACTATTTACGAAAAAGGGGGAGTATTTTTGATTTTGGTTTTCGTAAAATTAAACTAAGCTAAGAAAACAATTAAAATGCAAAAACATAAAAATACAAATGAAATGCATGAACAAAGATCAAACCGAAATATATAATTAAAATCAATTCAAGTTCATCATTGTTCATCATAGTCATGCAAGAGGAGTTGATCATGTGAAACGTTCATAAGCAAACAATTTCCCATATTTTACTTTCAATGCTAATTAACCTAAGTGAAAGCACCTAGATTACTCCTATCAAACATGCAATCAAACCCTAGAAAGCTAGTCAATCATGTCATGTTTAATGCATTAAGCACCTAGAAAGGCTATCAACTCAAATGTGCAACTTAGTATGGAAAAGTCCACCTAATTGCAATCTTCTTTGATTAAATTCGGTTTTTGTACAAAACCTTTACTACTTATTGATTCAAGAACACAAAACCAAAAAGTTGATCCATGTTCTCAAATTCGTAGCAACATTCACATAAAAACCCTAAATGTTTCGAACCATTCAAGATTATGATACGCTCAAAGCAAGCATATAATTTAACCCTAGAAATATCATTAGTAGTATAAGCAAGTAGGGATCGTTCTATTCCGGGGATTGAGGGTACACCTGTCAATGTAAGACAATTTAAACAATTAAAATAAAACAAAGTATAGTATTCACACATATACATATTATTTACGAATTCAAAAGGGGTTTTAGGGTTTGGTTTTCGAAAATTAAAAACAAGAATTAAAACTAAGTATGAACAAAAACACAAATACAAGAATGGAATGTGAGAAACAAAGATTAAAACCAAGTTCATGATTAAATTCGAACTCATCCCTACATTGTTCTTCCAAGTCATGTGAAAGGAGTTGATCATGTGAAACATTCGAAAGCAAACGATTTCCCATATTTTACTTTTCAATGCTAATTAATCTAAATGAAAGCACATAGATTAATCCTATCAAACATGTAATCAAACCCTAGAAAGCTAGTCAATCATACATGTTCAACGCAAGAAGTTCAAGGAAAGGCTATCAACTCAAGTGTACAACTTAGTATGAATAAGTTCACCTAATTGCAATCCTCTTCAATTGAATTCGATTTTTGTCCAAAACCTTTACTACTTTGATTCAAGTTTACACAAAACGAAAAGTCGATTTCATGTTCTTAAACCTAGCACCAATTATATCAAAACCCTAAGTGTTTGCAACCACATAAGATTAAAATACAAAAGTTATCTATAAAGCAAATTCAATCGAACAATCACACATAAGCAACTATGGAATCACAACATAGAAATCGAAAATCCTTTATTCAATCATAAAATTTCAGATTATAAACCTTGTTCAAACATCAATGTCAACTAGAAACAATTCTCACGAAACAAAGCAAAATTACAAAGAAAGAGGTTGAATTACACCGTGAGATGGAGATGGGGATGAAGGATGAAACGTTATGGATTCTTGAATCTCGAAAGCAAGCTTCAAGGTGGAGGATGGATGATGATGCTCACGGCTCCTTCTTCTTCTTCTTCTCCCTTGCTTGAAACGTTGAATGCACTAGAGGATGGAGAGAGCTTTCGCGTAGAGAGAATTTTCTGAATTATGGGGTGGGTCCTTGGAGACGTCTAGGGTGCTTGTATATATAGGGAACGGCAATGCTTGGCCTCCAAGCCGTGATTTTCTGATTATTTTCTCAAGGAATTAAATTAATAATTCCACATGCCTTCCACCAATGAGAAATTGCCAAGTAAGCCCTAGTGTGTCATCCAACCAATCACAAAACTCCAAGAAGATTCCCTAATATATTCTTGCCGAAATTCCTTGAATATTTTCTGATTTTCTTCTTGTATTTTCGTCCAAAATATACTTAGGGTTTCTAGGAATGAATCTAGACGCCATTTGGTGCTTTTCTTGATTTCTTTCCTTAAACTTCACCCTAGAAAATCTCTTGGCGTAATCTTTTATTTTCTTCTTGATTTTCACGCCACTTTTCTCTCCTCTCTTTGGTTTTCACGGCAACACATCCCTAGGGTTTACTTCTTGCGTCACAAACCCTAATTTCATGGGCTTTGATGGGCCTTGATCCATTTTGCCGAAAATCCAAAGAGTTCTTGGGCCTCGTTGCTTCTTCTTTAAGCCTTCTCATCTTCCAACGCAAAACACATTATTTTTCCATTTCTTTTTCATGGTTGCGTTGGAAACTTGCTCGGGAAGCCTTCCTCCATTTCGCAGGGTTTCCTAGTTGGATTAGGAAAGCTTGTTTCTTCATTTCTGCTCATTTCTGTGGCCCTTTTTCTCTCATATTTGTTCGCCTTAACGTTCGCAAGCTCCTCTTTCCATTCGTGCGTTCATTTCCACTTTTTAGCTCGGAGGTCCTGAAAATAGAAACTAGTATGAAAAATGGAAACTTACCTAATTTGAAAAATAGAAACTTTCTAAAATTGAGAAATGGAAAGTTTCTAAAAAATGAAAAATAGAAACTTTCCAAAAATGAGAAATGAGAAATGAGAAATGAAAACTACAAAAATGGAAACTTTCTACAATAAGGAACTTTCCCAATCAAAGAATGGAAACTTTCCCAAACAGAGATTTTTCAAGGAAATGGCGCAGAAAAATGTAGGGAAATGCAGTTAAAACGTCGCATTAAAATGCTCCTATCAGATTATCATACAAAAGATTTCTATCATGCAAATTTAATCAAACACTCACACAAAAGCAACCATAAATCACAATATATGAATCTGAAAATTAACAATTAATCATAAAATTTCAGAAATCAATATTTGTTCAAACAATTGTGTCAACTAAGGCATAACCAACGAAAATTACAAAGCAAAGGTTACAAGGAGAATCGGATTACACCGTGATGAAGATGAGATGAATGAAGTGATGAATGGTCTCTTGAATTTCGAAAGCAATCTTCAAGGATGGTGATGGATGATGTGCACGGCTTGTCTTCTTCTTCCTTGGCCTTGCTTGAACTTCGTGGTTGCCCTAGAGGATGGAGATGAACACGGCTAGGCTAGAGAGAGTTTTCTGATTTTTTCTTCAAAGTCTAAAACGTAAAGAATGGACCCCTTGACGTTGAGAATGTGTGAGAATATATAGGGGACGGCCCCTAGGTGTCCAAGCCGTCCAAAACCCTAGAGAAGTTCACGGCATGTGCTTGCTTCCTCCACATAATTTCCTCCAATGAATTCTTGCCACATAAGCCCTATGAGGTGGTGCAACCAATCACAAAATTCCAATATTAATTCCCTAAATAATTCTTGCCGAAATTCCCTTGATAATATTCTGATTTTATACTTTAAATTCGGCCAAAATTCCTTTAGGGAATATAGGAATGTATCTAGACTTCTTTTGAGCTTTTCTTGGTCTCCACCTTTTTCTCTTTCCTTAAAACTCTCTAGGGAAAATCTCTTGCCGTCCAAAACCCTAGGGTTTTCACGTCCTCCCTTGTTTTCCTCTTCATTCTTCACGGCAATCCTTCTAGGGTTTATTTCCAAGTATTTTCTTTCCATAAAAATAGCCCTAGAAAATCTCCCTAGAAAATCTCTTTGATAATTCTGATTTTTGGGCGCCACTTTCCTTGTTTCTCTCTCCTTTTGGACGGCAAACATCTCTAGGGTTTCTTCATTGCATCACAAACCCTAATTGCATGGGCTTTTGTGGGCCTTTGGTCCATTTGCCGAAAATCCATAGAGTTCTTGGGCCTCGTTGCTTCAACTTCAAGCCTTCTCATCTTCTAACGCAAAACACATTATTTTTCCATTTCTTTTTCATGGTTGCGTTGGAAACTTGCTAGGGAAGCCTTCCTTCATTTCGCAGGGTTTCCTAGTTGGATTAGGAAAGCTTGTTTCTTCATTTCTGCTCATTTCTGTGGCCCGATTTCCCTCATATTCGTTCGTCTTGATGTTCGCAAGCTCCTCTTTCCATTCGTGCGTTCATTTCCACTTTTTAGCTCGGAGGTCCTGAAAATAGAAACTAATAAGAAAAATAGAAACTTTCCTAAAATGAAAAATGGCAACTTTCCTAAACTGAAAATGGGAAACTTTCTAAAAATGAAAAATAGAAACTACCGAAAATGGAAACTTACTAAAAATGATAAATAGAAACTACAAAAATAGAAACTTTCTACAAATAGGAACTTTCCCAATCGAAGAATGGAAACTTTCCCAAACAGAGTTTTATTAAGGAAATAACGCAAGAAATGTAAGGAAATGCAGTTAAAACGTCGCATTAAAATGCTCCTATCACAACTAAAGTGGTATAGATCCCCTACTACCACAACAATGAAGGATGCATCACACCACATGCCACTCTCAAAAGTCTAACTATAGACAACAGGCAAAACCCAACACAACACACAGAAAGAAGTATACAATTATCACACATCATTCCAGAAACACAAGCAGAATTAGATAAGGTACCTTCTTCCCTAGCACCCTGCTGACCAACAGCAAACACCCTCGCATTTCCCTGAGGTAGTTGCCTATGTTGATTCCCTTGTCCCATGCCTTGTGCTTCGGTGCAATCCCTGGAGTAATGCCCTGCCTGGCCACATCTAAAGCATACAATGTTCTTCGGTTTCGTGCAAAACCTAGAAGTATGGCCCATCTCATTACAATTGAAACACCTCACGGGTGCCACCTGCCCTGCAGGTACAGCTGCCTCCCTAGCCGGCGCCTGGAAATGAGTCCTCCGCCTTTTCCAGGACCCACCCTGATTATCAGTCCCTCCATTGCTCTCAACAATTGCCTTTCCCTTCCTTCGGGAGTCCCTCTCAGCCGACTCCTGCTCCTGGAAAATCAGGTTCTCCTGCTCAATGGTCATAGCCTTAGCGAAAATGAGCTCTACCGTCTTCAATTCCAGTACGGCGACATCGCGCTGGATCGAAGCATTCAGTCCCCACTGAAACTTCGAAGCTAAGCTCTCAGCATCCATCTGCCTCACAAAGCGATACAACCTTGAGAACTCAGCCTCATACTCCCTCACACTCTTAGTCCCTTGGACTAACATGACAAATTCCCCTTCCAATTGCTCCTTCACATAAGGCGGAAAGTACTTCTTCCTGAACAGTTCCACAAAACCATCCCAGGTCATGGTGGACACATCCATAACTCTCTGTGTGCCGCTCCACCATACCCGTGCATCGCCTTGGAGCATAAACGCCGCAATCTTTCTCTTCTCAATGTCGTCGCAGACGACCATCTCGAAGTAGGTCTTCATGTTCTCAATCCATTGATCTGCCAACATGTGATCCGTACCTCCCTAGAATGGAACTCCTCCCAACCTCGAAATCTCCTTTGCCAACTTCGACAAACGAGTGGGATCTACAACATTCGCAACCTCCACAACAGGTGGAACAGGCAGCTCAACATTCGATGCCTCGACCTCATCCTCGAATATCTCCTCAACAGGGGGAGGAATCCTGCCCCTACCTTGGGCCCTACCCCTGCCTCTGGGTCTACCTCGACCCCTAGCTCGGCCTCCTTGTGAATCCATCACCTAAGAAGCATAACAACCTATGATTAATACTTGTACAACTTCCAACTACAAGTATAAGTCAACGTTATGACTAAATCGACCACACACTACATCAGAAGATACAATTCTATCCCCTACATAAGCAAGAGTTAAATCTAAAGGTCCTCATTCCTCAAAAGACTATAACTCCTAGAAGCTACCTTAAGCTCCTACACTTTGTTCACTGAGCCAATACTACCCTGAAGACTCACATTCCAACGCTCATTGCATACCCAATGACTATATCAATACCGAAGAGCATCAGATGGGGATCCGCTGTAGACGGGCCATCACTCGAGGAGTATTGATTGTCACCAAATATGCACCTTACGCTCTGATACCAAACTGTCACGCCTCTGATTTTACACCCATGAAAATCGATATACAATCCCATAATTATATATGCGTGAACGTTCAGCCATCAATACAAAATACCTAGAAACTTTTTCCTTTTAACCCAAGTACATATTGATGCCCTGAACCCACTATGTCAATATTGACCCGCTCCATAGAGTCATATATTACAATGCTTACGAATTAAATTGTCAACAACAAAATAAAACGTAAATGCTCCTCAGAGCTAACTACACAACGGAAGTCCTTATCAACTGTAAAGTCGCAAAAATGGCTTCCTACCGTAAAGCTGCAAGGGCGCTATCTCCGCTTCAACCTCGATTATCCTAACCTGCAGGATTAACCTCTACACCGTTTGAATAGTGTACCGGGTTGTCACACAACAAACCCGGTAAGCTTTTGCAAGCCGGTATGAGTAACTCAAAACACACATGCACAACTCACGCCAAAAACGAGGAAAACCTTTCAACTCGCGAATAAAGAAAACATACCATGCTTCCCAAAACAATACTCTTTTCCCAAAAGAAACAACGAAAGTGTGATGCCCCGGAAATTCGTAATTATTTTCCGAGGAATTTTTGGAATCTAATTTATGGTTGTTGGACGGTTTCGTGGCTCGTGGACGGAGCGGAAGTGTTTCGGACGAATTAATTATTTGAAAAGTATGACTTTAGGGGGCTTCAGGGTTGACTTTTGATACGTTGAGATTCTCTAAAAACTTCCTTCACGAAAGTTGTAGAGCGCATCGATACGAGTTCGTGGACATGTGGAATGCGGAAATCGAAGTTCGTATGAAAAAGTTATGGCCATTGGAAGGAATTTCCATTTTGGTATAAATAGAAGTTTCCCGAAGGAGAAACTTACTATTTTCATTTGTTTCCTTTTCCGGAAACCATTCCTTTCTCTCTCTTCTCTCTCAGCTGCACCTTCAGAATCGAAATTATCCGGCTGACCCGACCCGAACCTGGACGATCCGACCCGACTTTTCCAGCGAACTGCGGCGGTCTCCGGTGACGAAACTTTCCAGATTGGATTGTCTCCTCCGTCTAGTCGTCCCTGTGGTGTCCTCTAGCACTGATTCTCGGTGGTGGCGGTGGTAGAAGGCGGCGCAGTTGGGCTATTTCGGACCCGGTCGGAAATCCTTGCTCCGACGTCGGCGAGGCTTCAAGTCTTCTTGGTTGAGCTCAGAGCAGCCTCCTTGATCGATCCTTGGTGGTTGTTTGGATCGATTCACGTGAAACTTTGATCAACTCGGATTGGATTACTGTTCACTGCTTGTGAGGTAGTTTTGGACCCTTTATGCTTGTTTTCTGACTTCAAGCTAGTTAGGAAAGTTCACAAGCATGCTTAGATGAAGAACTTTGATGTTGGGAGTTTTGTGAAATATTGAGTTTTGGCCGGCGGCGGTGAGCCACCGCCTGTGGCGGCGTTCCGGCTGTGTTCCGGCCACTTAAGGAACTATTTTTGGTATTATATATGTTCTACTCGTTGATACGAGCGTTTCGATATATAATATGCAAATTTTGGAGTTCGTATGGAATTGTTATGATTTTTGCAGTTTCATACTGATCAATTTATTCGATCCGTGAGGATTCGAGCATCCGATCAACTTGTGGTTTGGTCACATTGATCGTGGACTTATTCCGGAGACCTTGGGAGGTCTTGGATGTGGTTTTGCCTCGATTGGCGCCACTTTGGAGATTTTAGTTCAAAACAGGGGTTTCGATTTTAAATCAAATGTGAATCATCACTAAGTTGGAACCGTATGTGATTAGGTACTTGACGAAGTATTCTAGACGGTTATTTTGTGGATTGCAGCTTGGTGCCTTATTGAAGACGCGCGGGAGTTCGAGGTGAGTAATCTCACGAAGTTCATTCACGAACGGGTTCACCTTATTGTTTTGAGAGTTATTTAGTTAACTGCAAACTATAGTTAGTATTAGTGGCCTTCCTGAGTGAATGACCACTTATATATATATATTTACGTGGAATATGTATATTCTTGTGGGTTGATGTGTGAATTGAAGCAATAGGTATTGATGGGCTTCATTCTATTGTTTTGGGGGTTGACTTTTCGGGAAACATTTTGTGGGAATTGGGAATTTCTATTGTTTTGAAAAGTGTCAAGATTTGGTGTGAGTTGCTTTGATGTGATTTGAATGTTTTGATCTAAGGACCGGGGGTCGGAAGATCTGAGAGTCACAGGTTGTGATTTCTCCTTTCGGTTTGATTTAATGTTTTGATCTGATGACCGGGGAGGTCTGATGATTGGAGGTCACGGGGTGACATCTCCTTTTGTGTGAGTTGAGTAACTTTTGGGTCCTGAGTGACCATTTTAAAAGGTTTTGATCTGACGACCGGGGAGGTATGAGGATTTGGGGTTGCTGGGAGTAACCTCAGGCATATATATCGGGACTTCACGCCTTTGGCCGAGTTTGTGGATACGATCAATTAGAGCTCTAGTCTGTTGCCATAGTACATCATGGGGGGTAGCGGGGAGCTATCTGATGCTCATGAGTACGTGTTTTTAAAAGGGAGTTTCGGGGATTCTTTCTTTTAATTGTCCTGGGAGGACTTGTGTATCATATTGAATTGTCAGAGTTTCAATTTATATGATTTGGTCACGGTGTGACCTTTATTGTGATTTTTGGGAAATGCATATTTAATTGTCAGAGTTTCAATTATTATGGTTTTGTCACGGGGTGACTTGTGTTGATTTGAGAATGTGTTTTAAAAGGGAGTTTCGGGGATTCTTTCTTTTAAATGTCCTGGGAGGACTTGTTTATCATATTTAATTGTCAGAGTTTCAATTATTATGATTTTGTCACGGGGTGACTTGTGTTGATTTGGGAATGTGTTTTTTAAAAGGGAGTTTCGGGGATTCTTTCTTTTAATTGTCCTGGGAGGACTTGTGTATCATATTGAATTGTCAGAGTTTCAATTTATATGATTTGTTCACGGTGTGACCTTTATTGTGATTTTTGGGAAATGCATATTGAATTGTCAGAGTTTTCAATTAATATGACCTTGTCACGGGGTGACTTATATTCGTTTCTTTTGGGAAAAGAATGTGTTGTTTTGGGAAAATAGGGTGTGTGTTTCTTTTCACGAGTTGATGGGTTTCCTCGTTAGGCGAGTTGTGCATGTGTGGTTTTGAGTTACTCATACGGGCTTGCAAAAACTTACCGGGTTTGTTGTGTGGGTAGGAAGTCATTTTTGTGACTTTACCATTATTTGGACTTCCGTTGTAGTGAGCTCTGAGGAGCATTTACGTTTTATCTTGTTGTTGACAATTTAATTCGTAAGCTTGTGTAATATATAACTCTTTGCAGTGAGTGTATATTAACTTTGACGGTTCAGGGCATCAATATGTGTGTAAGTTTAAGGGAAAAAGATTTCAGGCATTTTGTATTGATGACTGGACGTTCACGCATATATAATTATGGGGTTATATATCGATTTTCATGTGTGTAAAATCAGGGGCGTGACAGAAAGTCACACCGTGACAAAATCATATAAATCGTTAACCTAACAATTAAAATATGATAATTCGATTCCAACCTGGATAAAACAACAATTGGGTCCAACCTGGACAAAACAGCAAATCGGTCTAACCTGGACAAATAACAAATCGGTCCAACCTGGACAAAGCAATAATTAGGTCCAACTTAGACAAAACGGCAAATAGGTCCAACCTGGACAAACAACAAATCGGTCCAACCTGGACAAAGCAATAAATCGGTCCAACCTGGACAAAGTAATAATAGGTCCAACTTGGACAAAGCAATAAATCGGTCCAACCTGGACAAAGCAATAATAGGTCCAACCTGGATAAAACGTGTACCCAGGAGTCTTAAGTAACCTACTTAGATCCATGAGGTACGATGGCAGACAGACTAGAGTTCTAACTGAATCGTAACCTGTCGGGCCAAGGTTCAACCTTACGATATAATACTGTCATGAGGATGCAACCTGCAACCCCGGATCCTTAGGCCAACCTGACCCTCAGATCAAAACGTCAAATCTAATCAAAAGGAGAAATCACAACATGTGACTCTCAAATCCTCAGACCACCGGTCGTCAGATCAAAATGTTAAATCAAACCAAAAGGAGAAATCACAACCTGTGACTCTCACATCCTCAGTCCACCGGTCGTCGGATCAAAACGTTAAACCAAATCAAAAGGAGAAATCACAACCTGTGACTCTCAAATCCTCAAACACTTTTCAAAAACAAAAGAAATACCATTTCCCACCATTTGTTTTCCGAAAAGCCACACCCCAAAACAATAAAAAGCATCATTTCATGCATATTGTTTTCATAAGTCCACAAACCATCAAAACATATATATTTCACGTAAATACATATATGTAGTCATCCGCTCAGGAATGCCTACTAATACCAACTATAGTTTGCAGTTACTAAATAACTCTAAAAACGATATGGTAAGCCTGTTCGTGAATGAACTTCGTGAGATTACTCACCTCAGAATCCCGCTGCGTCTTCAATACAGAACCGAACTAACACTATCACCAACAACTCGTCCAATTCACCTTTAGAAGCACCTAATCACCAATGATCTCAAATCAGTAACGATTCACAAATGAGTTAAGTCCGAAACCCTTGTTTTGAACTAAAATCCCCAAAGTGACGCCAATCGAGGCGAAACCATATCCGAGACCACCCAATGTCTCCGGAATACTTCTATGATCGATATGTCTAAACTACAAGTCGATCGGACGCTCGGATCCTCACAGATCAAAACAACAAACGGTCCGAAACTGTAAAAATCATAACATATTCATTCGATCTCCAAAAATTATATATTATATATCAAAACGCTCGTATCGACGAGTAGAAGATATATAATAGCAGAAACTATCCCTTACATGGCCGGAAGGCCGCCAAAACGCCGCTACAGTCGGCAGTGCAATCACCACAACCACCACTGGCCAAAACTCAAAACCACAACAATCAAGCCATCCAGAAATGTTCATTATGAAGAGTAGAGCAACTTTCATACCTGGAGTTAAGTCTGGTTTGGCCTAGATCGTCCTAGATGAAGCTTACAAGATCGGCAAATTGCAGCCGTCTAATCTAGCCCCAAATTCATTGTGCACCGCAGATTTTCAAACCTTGATCTTCCACTCCACAAGCAAAATCGTCCTTCAAGGCGGGTATGAGGATGATCAGAATGAGGAGGAGATTCCAAAACCAAGAAGGATCGGCCGAGACGTCGCCGGAAAAGTGGATTTCTGGTCGGGTCCCGATCGCGTCGACTGTAGCTGCTTCGATCTCTACCTTCCGGTGAACCACCGTGCAAACCAACACCACAAGGAGGAGCGCACAGAGGAGGCGAACTGATCTGGGCTAGTCTGGTGGTCTGCCGTCACCGGAAAATCCAGGTCGGATCCACCGGGTCTGGGTCGGGTCAGTCAAAAATCAGGAGAGAGAACGGAGAGAAAAGAGAGTTTCCGAAAATGGAAACTTACCAAAATGAAAATAGTAACTTTCCCGAAAGGGAAACCCATATATATAGTAACTTTCTAAATTTTCAAACGCTCAAAAGTTTCTCATACGAACTCCGATTTCCGCGTTCCACATGTCCACGAACTCGTATCGACTCACTCTACAACTTTCATGAAGGAAGTTTTCTGAGAATCCCAACGTATAAAAAGTCAACCTTTGGCAACCCCCCTCAAACCATATTCTTCAATTAATTATTCGCCCGAAACACTTCCGCTCCATCCACGAGCCATGAAACCGTCCAATAACCACAATTTAGATTCCAGAAAATTCTTAGAAAATAAATACGAATTTCCGGGGCAACACAGCAAGACCAAGCCCCTCTCTCCTCAATTGTGATTTTCTTCTAGAAATAATTGTTTCCTACACAGTAACTTTTTCAACTATATAAAATAGTAAGCAGGTCAGCCGGTTGACATTCTCAACCATTAGATTAAGGAGTATATATCCGACTGCCCATAATATGCTTACGTGCCCAAACATGGTATACTCGGAGCATTGAAGAATCTCCGCTTTTATAGGTAAGAGAGGCTCCCTACTTTCCACTTTTTTCCATGCGGGATACAAAAGGCTATTCTAATGTATAAAGACTATTCTAGTATACAAAAATGGCTTATCATGAAGCAATTTGGTGAGACTGAGAGGATGACCTCCCGGTGAGGTATTGGTCGGCTTTCACCATGTCATGGTAGTGTTTATGTTGATCTTTAGGATGTATGTGGCGATCGAGTCCCACCATGGCTCGTATGCTCACTAACAATGTATCAATCAGGTTAGTAGAGTTATGATTGAAACTTGTAATCACATCCGCAATCAAATTAATTTCACAGATACCATGTTTGAAAGAAATTGCGTCAAAATTGCTTGCGATGCTTTGACCGTCTTTGATGAGAATTATTTCATTTATTAACAAAAAACGGGTATATAGATAAAAAAAAAAAAAAAAAATTAAAATCGGAATTGGAATTACCCGAGGATGAAAACACGAGAGGCCCAGACCCGGGTCAGGTAGAGTGGCAACACTAAAGTGAGACTGCTGTCGTCTACTTTATCCACCCCTAAAAGGAAGTAAACACGGTCGGCTAGACCCCCATTTCATCTCAGCTCCGATTTAGGGTTTCGAAATCGGCTCGACCCTGCCATGCCCACTTTCTAGTCCCAAACTATGTTCTATGGGTTCAACATCTTCAGGTTTTTTTCCGTTTCTACAGGTTCAACATATCTCTAATTGCTTGCTATTCGCTCTTAATTTGCTGACAAGTTGTTCCCCTTCCCATTTCTTTGCCGATTTCTACCATGGAGAGTGTTTGTTGGAGAGGACATTTTGCTCTCTATTTCCGTGTCATTGATTGATGTCCAGTTAAGCACTGTCTGAGCATTGCGGTTTTTCTTTCTAAACCAAACAACAGCTAGGATCTATAATCAGCTTCTTAGATGAGATTTTTCTGTGGTCTGGTTGAAAGGTTACGGTAGATACAGCAATATTATTATGTTCAGTTGGATTTTTTTTATGATATTAGTGTGAGTGAAAAGCCTCGGGCACTACTTATCGTATTTTAAAGTTCATCAGATGAACGATATATGAAAATCCATGGCTAGTAATCATCTAACGTATTCAGATTCTATGAGCCATTCTCAATTCTCGTAAGAGAATCACTTTCTGTATTGTTAATCTTCTCGGGGTAAATAAAAGATGCACATCTCTGGGTGCTGACAATCATCTTTTTCTGGGAGAGTCAACTGCATTTATGATAC
The DNA here is from genome assembly GCF_002994745.2 of Rosa chinensis. Lineage (NCBI taxonomy): Eukaryota > Viridiplantae > Streptophyta > Magnoliopsida > Rosales > Rosaceae > Rosa > Rosa chinensis. Next base: position 27,503,278 of record NC_037091.1, on the reverse strand, counting down.
TCTATGCTGTTTATCTGATTGTATTCTTGATATCATATATTTTTTTTTACAGATTTTCATATGTGATTCTTTTCTAGCTGCCATTTCTGAACAGATCAATGCTTTCTATGTCATTTGATCTGCACACTGTAGGAGTTAATAATGTTCCATTATGTATTTGCTGATACTTGAAGGTGGCACAGGTATTGTGGCATTGATGTGAGCTATTTATGGGCACACCATCAACTACTACACGATTTGTTTGTGTAAATTTCAATGATACCGGAGGCTTAGGGGAGCGATGGACTGTTGTCAGACTCTTAGTCATCTAAAAGGTAGTTTTCATTTTCTTTTCATTGTTTTCTATGTAACTTGCTTGGTATTCAACAGTAGGACAAAGAAAAGAAAAAAAAACACAGGAAATGTCAGTCTTGAAAATGATATGCTTTTGATCATATAATTAACTAACTGGAGGTGTGATGAGATATAGTTCTCCATTAATTTTGCTGTGCTGATATGACTTCGAGATCAGTATTATGGATCTCCCTTCATCATTTTTATTTTTTTTATTGATTGAAGAGGACCTCATTTCAGTAGCCTTTATCTTCTAAATACGTGAAAACTTGCAATGCAGGTTCTTTATTGTCATTAGAATGTTGTCCAGAAAGAGCATTTAATCGTTTAACAAAATTTTTTTTGGTTACTTTTTCTATGATTTAAGTATTTCAAATTTAAGGGCTTATCCTGTTTTAAAGGACTCAACAACCTGGAATTTGATATCTGTTGTGTGCTCCACTGGAATCTGATCATTATCTATTTTGATAATGGTCCCTGTGCTCTCGGCTATCTCAATGAGCTTTCCGAATCCCCCCCCCCCCCCTTCTTATATAAAAAAAATATTGTAGGCGGAGCCCACCACAGTATGTGTCTTCTATCTCGGTATGAAGCAAGATGGAGTATATGCTTAATTCCTGAAACAATTTTTTGCGGGGTGGTATAGAACAAATAATAGTGTATTATTTTATTTTACTAATTTTTGGCATGGCTCTCCTGAGATGTTGATTTGTAAGAGTGAACACAAAAGGAACAGTCCATTGTATTGATCCTGTGTGGTGTATTAGTTAATGAGTAAGTGATGGAGGAGGCCACCTGATTTGATCCATAATTAGATAAAGAAATTCTGGTTTTGAATCGTTTAGCAAGTTGCAGATGTATGATAAATAATAAAAAGGATGGTCCTGATTTAACTGAAATTTGTTTTCTCTCTCTCTCTTGCATCATGCATGTATTTCAATATGAGATCTTTATTGTCCATTCCAAAACTTGGATTACTTTCTTTAGGAAAAGAAGTAATATGTCCTTGCTACTCCTTGCTGAAGGCAGGCATATGTGTGGTTGCAGGTTCTTTGTGCTGTCAGTTATTATTATTCTTTATCTGGTTATCCAGTTTTCAAGATGCTGTGGCATTGGAGACGGTCTTTGAGCAAAGTCATGTTCCTCAAATGCCAGAGCTTGCTAAACCACCTTCTAGTGGAATCTTTGGTCCTATAGAAATATCACCTGCAGTTATTCCACATTATCCAGATCCTGACGAACCCTTTCCGCCAATGTACCCTACATTTCCAACCAGATATGAGCCTGTTTTAACTGGGAAATGTCCTGTCAATTTCTCCGCTATATCGAGTATCATTGAAAAAACAGCATCTGATTGTTCACAACCTTTGGCAGCACTTGTTGGAAATGTAATTTGTTGTCCACAGTTCAGTAGTTTGATCCGCATCTTCCAGGGTCTCTACAGCTTCAACTCAGCTAAGTTGGTTTTGCAAGATTCAGTTGCAAGTGATTGTTTTACAGATATAATCAGTATCTTAGCCAGTAGGGGTGCAAACAGTACAATACCTACACTTTGCTCTGTAAAATCTTCAAATCTTACTGGTGGGTCCTGTCCAGTGAAGGATGTTGATACCTTTGAAAAAACAGTAAACACAAGCAGATTACTGGAGGCCTGCATGGCTGTTGATCCTCTTAAAGAGTGCTGCCGACCAATTTGTCAACCTGCAATCATGGATGCGGCGCTTCAGATCTCCGGGAAGCAACTGCAGTTGGATGAAAATAAAAATTTGGTTGGTGAGCCGAATCATATCGACACTCCCAGTGACTGTAAAGGAGTGGTTTTTGCATATCTTTCAAGGAAACTCTCGTCGGATGTTGTAAATACTGCATTTCGAATATTATCTGCCTGCAAAGTTAATAAAGGTACAGTGTTAAACTATGTTATGACCAGTTTTGATTTGGCTTTATGGACTTTGGTTTTGGTATCTGTCTTCTTGTAAGACCCTTTCTTACCATTGTTGTTGAGCAATTTAAGGGTGCAAGAATATTATGTGATGCTAGCATGTAATTGCTTTTTGGTACTACAACTTGTATGCTGCTTGCTATATCGTGCCATGAATTCTATTAATGATGTTTGTTTTATGAAAGTATAGAATTCGTGTATCATGAGGTTCAATACGGAAAAAAAAAAAAAAAAGAAGAAGAAGAAGAAAAGAATCAGCGTTTGGTATTCTTATGTATATATGGATGCTATTATCAATTTCCTGTCTTACCTTTGTTGGTCCATTAGGACTCTCTCTCTATTACTTATTTAGCTTTTTGGTAATTTATATTTAATGTGATACATAAACTGGTCCTTAGTACTGTCTCAAGGGATAAATCTTCTAAACAATTTAGTGTTATTATATAATCTGGAAGTTCGTTGTGTTTTTGAATCACAGTTTCACAACCTGATCTATGGTAACACAAGGACAAGCTGGTCCATATTGCTTCACTATACCATATTCATGCATGAAAGTGAAGTATAAAAAATTATGGGCATGTGCTTTACTTAATTAGAATGCAGCATCTTTTAAATTTTATTTTTAATGTTTATAAAGATTTTATTTTTAAATATTTTTTTTTATTGTAGTTAAGGACGTATGACAAAGTTATGGGGATGTACCCAAGTGAATTAGAGTGCAGTATTATGAGATGTAATGCAGGAATTTGCAGGTGTCTGCAGAAAAAAAACATGATGTCCGAATTTCAAAAACACAAAATAATGAATTATTTCAGTCTTTCTACTCTGGAATGTTTACATCTCATTAACTTGTCAGTGAATTCTGTCATTGATTTTTCTTTTTTCTTGAAACAGTCATGGTTACTTGTTGTATGGTTTATGTGACTCCCTTTTCTGATTGAAACTGCTCTTGCTTGTGCAGTTTGTCCTTTGGATTTTATGGAGCCTTTGGAAGTAATTAAAGCATGCCGCAATGTTGCTGCCCCAAGTCCTTCCTGCTGTAGCTCATTAAACACCTACATTGCTGGAATACAGAAGCAAATGTTGATTACAAACAGACAAGCTATAATCTGTGCTACAGTGTTTGGTTCTATCTTAAGGAAAGGGGGGGTAATGACAAATATTTACGAGCTTTGTGATGTTGACTTAAAAGACTTCAGCATTCAAGGTATATATCCCGCTTGCTATTCATGTGTAAATTCTACCTTTTGTTCCATTATTGCATCTGATCTATCCTTCTTTTCTGGATCTCTATGGGCACTGGAGCAGCATATGGTCAACAAGGTATGCCATTGTTATGTTTTATACTTTCCTTATTTCCTTCCTGCTATTTCATATTTTGATTTTGTGCTTAGCAATGGGAATACTTTATACTTCCCAGTAGTTATTTGTCATTGAATCCTGCATCTCAAAATTATTCATGTTTTATTTGTTAGTTCTGTTGAGCTTGTTTCAATGTGAGAAAGCATTACAAATTGAATATTTGAATGTCAATTACCTCAGATGGTTAAGTGTTACCGTGTATCGTAGGTGTTTTAGAGTGTGAGGTTGTCTTTTGTTCCCTTATTTTGCGTAATGGCAATGAATATAATTCACTCAAGTGGAATAGAATTGAAAACTAGTGTCCTTTCGATGCTAATATTTTTGTTTTTGTTCAAATGCAGGGTGTCTACTTAGAAGCCTGCCTGCAGATGTGATGTTTGACAATTCAACTGGCTTCAGCTTTACATGTGATTTAAGTGATAATATTGCAGCGCCATGGCCTTCATCGTCCTCAATTTCATCAGTGTCCCTCTGTGGGCCTGGTAATCAAGAATAACTTTTGTTTCTCTTTTCCTTAATAATCCTACTAGGCTACTGTACATCTGACTAACATAAAGAGAAGATTTGTCCTATATAAAATCATCATCCTCATACTGCTCCTGTATCTTGCAGAGATGTCATTGCCCGCACTACCAACATCGGAGACTTTTAAAAATCCTGGTGTGTCATTGCATCTTGCAGTTTATGGCTATTTTGAATTTCAAGTTCCTTGAGTCTTATATATTAAAACTGTTTCAATGTTCTTAACAAAGTCTCATAGAAAAATGAACAAACATGTCATAATTAGGAAAAACAGATGAAAAGAAGTGAAAGTAAGAAAATCAATTTGATATTTGGAATATGGAACTGTGTTAACGTTGCTAGAAAGTTGTTTTACACTAACAGTTTAATATTTGGTCAGATCTGAAGATTCATAGGTTAATTTTGTAGTATAAATTGACTTCTTTGGAGTCCCAATAATCTTTTGTATTGTATGTTACAAGAAAGTAGTGTGCCAAGAAATAAAATGAAATGAGTAGAGTAGGTGCTTAATATACTTGTATTCAGGTTTACCTTTTGTACTTTACTTCAGTGTTTGGAAATAATAGTATATTTCTGTACTTTACTTCAATGTTTGGAAATAATAGTATATTTCTGTTATAGTAATTTTATCCTAAATTTAAGTGTAGGATCTTGGAATTGGCCTCTTCTTTCGCCCTTTCCTGGGACCTTTTATTCTCACCGATGAACTGTCTAATATTTAAAATCACATGTTTTGATGCAGGCTGTCGTGGTGGAGGGCAGCAATTTCTTGCAACCATTATTTCATTTTTGGTTTTCGGGACTTTATTGTACTGAACATGTTTAGCTGAGGGTGGGGTTGAGTAGATCTGGTTTGAATTAGGGGCTTTTGGAAATTGTTGGTGCGGATGTCACCTGTACATCTTGAGTAGCCTCCATGTATAGAACTCTTCTCATATGCACACAATCTTCTTGCAGATGCATTTTGTCCTTTTATCATATAACATAGAGAATAGCTTAACGGACTGCTTGATGATCCCACGAGTTAGGGTTGCTTAGCGATACAACTTGGAAGTATTTATCTAGTGTATTCATGGATTTGCTAAATTTTCAATAGTATATACAAGGTCTGGACAATATTACAATTCACAGTAGTCTTAACATGTTGAGATCTAAGGCTATCAAATCAAAAACGTGGCCACGTCTCAATGTGCTAGTGACCCCATATGTAGTAGTATGATACATGGTGTTACTAGTGTTTTGCTTGGTAACAAAATGCATCAACAATTGCTTATTTACAAAATGCATCAACAACCCTAAACTACATGATTAAGCTGTTGTTTGGAACATAGTGCTGATACTACACCAGTGCTCGCGCGTTGTGGCGGGTTTTATGATTGGCATGATAATTTGACTGCCTTTGTAAAGAAATATGACATTAATTGTAGGGCTCTTAACCAAATGCCCAAATTTAGTCAAATAAATACTCACTTACTCCATTAAAAGATTTATATGCCTATTTATCCCATTTAAAGGTAAAAAGACAAGTTTGGTCTCCCTAGTTAAAAAGCTTACTGGTCACCGGAGACTTTTATTACCTCCCTCCCCTCCCCAAAAAAAAAAAAAAAAAAAAAAACAACATTACCCTAACGAGGCCTGCGGGTCCCACCTTATGTAGAGTTTTACTGAAAATTCGGCAAAACTTCCCTTAAAAATGGACTACCCAAATTTAGCAAAACCTAGACATGAATCTTAAACTAACATCTCAACACCAAATATACATTCCAAATATTTACATTCTAGATATATTACATTCCGGATGGTAAATTCATCCTAGTGTGCATAACATTCAAAGTCTCAAGTATTAAACATTCTTCTAACTTAAGTTTTGGTTATCAGAGCAATTCGACGAATCTAAGCCGATATAATACATAAGTAGGTTATGCGATAACCTACAGTAAAAATGGAAGTGGTGGATCCAAAGTCTCGAATTCTTGAACCACGAACTCAGCAATCTGAAATCTGGGCAGTTTAAAAATCAAAGGGCTCAGGGAAAAGCATTGAAAACCGTTAGAGTGAGTGGACAAAAATAAATAATTTACTAAAGAAAAATAAAATAATTGAATGTTTTCCCATTTTCTTCTTCTTTAAATCCGGCATGCAGCACAATTTAAGAATAATTCCAAATATGATTTTTTTTTTTTTTAAATCCACACTTCAGTGTGTAAAACGTTCGATGACTAGAGGGTATTGCCGACTAGTCATCTCATGTCATCTAGAGGATACTGCCAACCAGATGACGCATCGGAGGGTATTGCTGACCGGAATCTAGGAAGCGGTGGTTAGAGGGTACTGCTGACTAACTATCTCATGCCATCTGGAGGGGACTGCCGGCCAGATGACGCATCTGAGGGTACTGCCAACTGGAATATAGTTTGGAGGGTACTACCGACCAGGTAATGCATGCATGCGATAATGATAGCCTCCTTATCAACTCACGTTTTAAAAACCCATTTTCTTTCGATAACAAAGAAATTGTATTTTAATAAGTATTTATTTTTATGTCTTGAATTAAATTCATAATCGAAAATCAATACTGCATGCATAATTTAATTAAAATCAAAAGTCCACTCATTGGTAAGCCTCATAGCTATGCCTGCTGCCTGCCGGGATCCTCCTCACTTGAGGGCTCAGTACGTCTTGTACGAAATGGCAGCGTATAAATAATAAAAGTGGGACAATTTAAAATCGACAATTTCTTCCTCAAAAAATTTATAACAGAATTACTCATTTTTTCCCTTGAACCCGGCTTTTCCAAATTAGGATTCTTAATACTCGAAATCCAAGATTCTTAACGATTTCAAAATCCCCTAATCCTCTTTTAACATTCTCTAGTCCTCTTTCAACTTCTTAATCAAATTCAATTTCACCACAACGAATATAGACATCTAGTAATCTCAAGACTTACAGTTTCCATATCAACATCTAAATTCGATTTTTTCTAAAACGAAGTGTGGCCAAAGACTACTACAATTCGCTAGGTATAATTATGAACTAAAACCATGCAATTAAAGTGGCTGCACGCTCCTCAATGTGCCACCACCAGTGGCGGCGCGTGGGACTTCACGCGCCACCGTGCCAACACCCAAAACCGGCCACACCACCTACAGTAAAATGATCTCCACAACATACCCAACAGCTTTTATACTTGCAACAACAATCAATTTACAACCAGTTGGCCTAAAATCGGTCCGAAAACAAGAAATCCGGCGAATCCCACTGTTTAGTTTTGATTCTTCCTCCTCCGACCAAATCGAGATGAGATGGAAGAGAAGGAAGAGAGGATCAATTTGCGAATAGTGGCGTGCCCAGCGGTGGTCCGACAGCGAAGAAATCACTGGAATTCAATTTCGGGTCCAAACGGCAAAAAAAAAGGGTAGTCTCTCTCCTCTTTCCACTTTCCAAAAATAGAAGCCCCATTTAAAACCCAAAAGCTAGGAATGTAACACTTAGGTTTTTCAGTTATAACTTTTTCGTCCAAACTCCGATTTGGGCAAACTAGTATCTACGAACTCGGTTTAATATATTCTACGACTTCCACAATAATATTTTTTTCTTAAATTATAGGGTCAACGAAAAAGTCAACTCTTCATCCCCTAAACAGTGAAATAGCAACCCACGAAGTAAAATCGTTTTTTACTAACTGTAAACTAGTAATAATTTAAAGTATTTTGGTGCGGGGCATAACAAAAACCCAATAAATTTTTATACGGGGACAATAAAACTGGACTCCAGAGGTTGTTGAAGGTCCCTAAAGAGGTCATCGGAGTTCTTATTTGTCACCGGAGACGTTGCCGAAGACTTTTATTACCCCGTCCCCCCAAATAAAATCAAATAAATTTTCATTGGGGGGGCAATAAAAGTTTATTGGTTTTATTGGGAGCAATAAAAACAGACATGGGACTCTGATCACCGGTCGCCGAAAGTTATCGGAGGTTCCTAAAGAGGTCGTCGGAAGTCTTATAGGTCACCGGAGACTTTATTACCCCCAAATAAAACCCAATAAATATTGGTGGCAGTAAAAGTTTATTAGGTATTATTAGGAGGCAAAATCAGACGCCAGACTCCGGTTTTATTTTCCCCCAGAAATACTCAATAACAGACATGGGACTCTGATCACCGGTCGCCGAAAGTTATCGGAGGTTCCTAAAGAGGTTGTCGGAAGTCTTATAGGTCACCAGAGACTTATATTATCCCCCAATAAATATTGGTGGCAGTAAAAGTTTATTAGGTATTATTAGGAGGCAAAATCAGACACCAGACTCCGGTTTTATTTCCCCCCAGAAATACTCAATAACATTTTATTACACCCCCCCCCCCCCCAAACCAAAATAAAAGTCTCTGGTGACTTATGAGATCTCCGGTGAGATTCTCGAAGAAGTCCGACGGCCGATTACCAGATTTTGCTATCAGTGACCTAATACCCGCGAAGTCTCTGATGACTTCTCTCTCTCTCTCTCTCTCTAAGTGACAAAGAGAGAGGAGGCAAAATTGTCCAAAAAATAACAAAAATATGTAATCTATTGGGTACGTGGGCTATCTTATAAGATGTTTGGTAAGTGGGGTTAGTGTAGCTCAAATTTTAGTAAATGGACATTTTTCCTTAATCTTGTTGTTGCAATTCTAAGTAAATCCGTCGCATTATATAGAGCAATGTACTGCATACAAAATCAGTAGATATTTATGGTTGATTTGGTAACCCCAAAAAAATAGTAGAGACAAAATGCAACATTGTTTGGTTGATTTTCAAGGACCACTAACACTGTCAAAAAACAAAATGAAAAATGACCTTGGTAATCCTCATATTTATATGTACAGAGCATTGGGAAAAAAATGGTTGCATCTGTGGCATTTAGCAAGGTAAGCAAGTTTTTTCGTTCTTTTTCTTTGACTCGCCATTGTATAATTTTATGGAATGAAAGAATGCCATTGTCATTATTACCATCACCATCACCTGTTTTTTTCTTTTTTTCTTTATGCATTTTTTGCAAGGCAAAATCTTAATACTGTGTTGAACAATTAAATTTATATGTTTACAATTTTTGCATTACATCCCTGTAAACTACATTTTTCAAATGAGTCCGACATTGTATGAGAAAATAATTGATCGTACTAAAGTGACTCCCGATAATGCTACATATAATTGATTGTACGTGAATACTAGTTTGAGAAAATATACACCAACTTGGTCGAGAAAATATAGTCATTGCATAACACGGTCAAATCGCAAATTGTTATCTTGCATTGGATCCATTCCAGGTGTGGCAAGAGTACGAATGATGTAAAGTTGGACTTCTGAAACTTTAGTGTTTTCTAGCCAATTCCTGCCAAATTGATTTTCAGTGTACATATAAAAGTCAATCCTAGTGTTGTTGTTGGTAACAGCATTGAGTAGAAAATATTTGCAAATTTGATGTGTGAAGTATCCTTACACCCAAGTATAGGAGATCAACTTTTAGTAAGGGATAAGTATAGCGTCGTACCAGGAGGATTGCAAAACTCCACTCTAGCTTAGATCACCACGAAAATAACCTAGAAACACATGTAATTCTATCTTTTTACAAGTTCACAATCTTAGCCCTTTGGAAGCTAAAGACCATGAGGATGGTATTAACAAATGTGGTAGTAAACGGCTTGATTGATTTTAGAATTTATGCAAACAAATAAATTGCACATAAAATAAAGTAAGCAATTAAAAATAGTCTAAGGGAGAAACAGAGGCTTAGGCATCACACCTAGTCTGCACACAATTTAACCCAAATTTAATGTAACAACACGCTTTGATAAATTTCCCCTTAGTGCTTTGATGAAGCTGCGAAGAAACCAATTAGTCATGCAATTTAAGAATCTCTTCCAAAGCAAATCTAAATTACATAATCTTTGCACCATTGATATCATAAATGGCCTATGATGTCGTGAGCCTAAATTCTTCCGGAATCTAGACTCACGACATCATGCTTTAATTTCTAGGTAAGAAATTCAAGTAACTTATTATTTCCCATAGAAATACTAAGCCACCACCTAAATGGCTACACATGCTTTCAGAATCAAGAGTTTATCAAGTTCAAGTTTTTGATTCATTAATTTCCTAAACCATGCTTCTAGGTGATAAATCTATAAACACACTTAGGAGACATCAAATTATAGTAGCCAATAGGTTCAAAACATGCATAAATATTAAAGAATATAGTAATTTACATTGTTTTGTGCACAAATTGCAACTACTCACAACTCATATTTACACAACTACAAGCCATAAACATTATAAATAACAAATAAAAGAGAGCAAAGAGTGGAGAACAAGTGATATACCCACAGGTATGACTCTTTGGAGTCAAATAGAAAGCACAAGATGTATATCTTCCCTTCTAGATGCTATATGAGAAAAGAAATGCTTCAAAATATTTTGGTTTCTAGAACCCAAATCACTATACTAATTCACAAAATCTCAAGAACAATGGAAGAACAAGGTTTGAATGTGTGGAAAACAAGAGTAATGGTGGACTAAAGTGTGTAGTAACTTCAGTTTTGATGAAACCCAAGTGCCTACTCACCTTCCTCTTACACAAACTCAAAGAATCTATGAACTAGAACTAAAAAAACTAAGCTAAAAAGCTAGAGAGAAATGGAGTAGAAAAGTAGGAGAAATAAAATGGAGATGGATGGAAGGAAGATGATGGCATGGAGCAAAAGGGAGGTATTTATTGGCCAAGACGATTTAGGGAGGGTCGAGATAAAAAGAAATTGAGGGTGAGATGTATGGCCAAAATGTGTAAGCATAAAATGTGAATCTTGTTTTTGGCATGGCTTCCTAATTTCATTAATTCCATAGATATTTTTGTAGAGATAAAAAGTAGGAGCAAATGAGTAATTGGACAAGGGGATAAGGAGTTAATGGTCAACACCAAGCACATGGGCTTGTCATCTTCTCTTTTTAAATTCAAAACCCTAACTACTCGTCCACCAATGTAATACCCCGTACCCTAGAATCTTAGCTTACTATTAGTTACCGTCAGTAAAGGACATTTTTAGTTCTTGAGTTGACTTTTCCTTGACCCGATAATTTAGGAATTTTTCTGGTAAATGTCATAGAACATTTTAAATTGAGTTTGTATACACATAGTTTGCTTAAATTGCAGTTACGACAGGAAAGTTATGACCAAAAATAGAAGTTACTATCCTTAGCATGGGCTTTTAAGTGGATTTCCATTATGGGAAGAGGAGAGAGAAAGTGAAAACGGATCAAGAAATCGGGAAAAAACCTGATCCCTTCTCTTTCTTCCCCTTCCTTTCGCTGCACTGATACGCCTAAAAGTAAGCGTATAATTTAACCCTATAAGATGTCATCGTTAGTATATAGTAAATAGGGATCGTTCTATTCCGGGGATTGAGGGTACACCTGTCATTGTAGGACAAATAAAGAATCAAAATAAGTACAAAGTAAATTATTTACAAAAATAAAACAAAGTATGAACATATTTACAAAATTAAGGGGGGGGGGGTTTTGATTTAGGGTTCCGAAAATTAACTAAGTAAAGAAAATAAATAAAACACAAAAACATAATTACAAGAATGAAATGAGAGAAACAAAGATCAAAACCAAAGTTATAATCAAATTCGATTCAACCCTAATATTGTTCATCTAAGTCATGAGAAAGGAGTTGATCATGTGAAATATTCAAAGCAAATAATTTCCCATATTTTACTTTTCAATGCTAATTAACCTAAGTGAAAGCACAAAGGCTAATCCCTATCAAACATGCATTCAAGCTCTAGAAAGCTAGACAATCATAACACGTTTAACGCATGAAACACATAGAAAGGCTATCAACTCAAGTGTGCAACTTAGTATGAAAAAGTCCACCTAATTGCAATCCTTTTCAATTGAATTCGATTTTTGTCTAAAACCTTTACTACTTTTGATTCAAGTTCACAAAACAATAAGTTGAATCATATTCTTAAATCTAGCACCACTCATACATAAACCCTAAAAGTTTCAAACCAATTATAATCAACATATAAGAGATATTAGTTAAGCAAATTCAATTGAACAATCACACAAAAGCAACTAAGAATCACAATATAGGAATCGAAAATTCTCATTCAATCATATAAATTTCAGAATTAATAACTTTGTTCAAACATCAATGTCAACTAGAACAATCCAACGAAAATCAAACAAGGTTACAAAGTAGAGGTCGAATTACACCGTGGATGGAAGATGAGGATGGATGATTGACGTTGGGATCCTTGAAGCTTGAAAGCAAGTCTTCAATGGTGGTTGATGGATGAATGGTTCACGGCTCCTTCTTCTCCCTTCGTCCTTGCTTGAATTCTGTGGATGAACTAGAGGATGGAGAGAGGATGAGAAAAGCTCACGGCAACAATGTGTATTTTCTGAATTTTCTAAAGTGTGTAAGGTGTGGGGGACGTCAAAAATGAGGAGTATATATAGGGGCACGGCTAGGGTTCACAAAGCTTCTTGATTCTTCTATTAATTTCCAAGAAATTATCAGAAATTTCCACATAGCTTCCACCAATGAGAATTCGCCAAGTAAGCCCTGTGATGTGGTCCAACCAATCAAAACTCTCTAAAATACCTCCCTAATATTTAGTTGCCGAAATTCCTTGGAATTATTCTGATTTTTCTCTTTTATTTTGGCCAAACTTCCTTTAGGGATTTTAGGGATGAATCTAGACGCCTTTGAGAGCTTTTCTTGGTGTCCACTCTTTTTCTTCCCTTAAAAGTCTCCCTAAGAAATCTCCAACGTAATCTCTTTTATATTTTCTGATTTTTCACGTTGCTTCCACCTTTCTCTCTTAGCATATCACGGCAATCACACAAAATTACTCCTCCAAGAATATTTCATTCCATAAAAATCTCCCTAGAAAATCTCTTTTGTAATCTTTTATTCTCCTCTTTATTTTTTTACGCCAACTCTCTCTCCTCCTCATAGAATTTCAAGGCAATTATTCACCATATCCTCCTTTGCGTCACAAAACCCTAATTTCATGGGCTTTTGTCCAATTGTCGAAAATTCAATTCATTCTAGAGAGTTCTTGGGCCTTCTTGCGTCACCTTCTTGCCATGTCATCTTCTAAAGTCTTCAAGAAGCTTCTCTGATGCCATGACACTTCATTATTTCGATCACACTTCAAGGATGGCTTAAGAGTCATTTCCTTTCTTGGACAGGCTTTCCTGGTTGAAACAGGAAAGCTTCTTTTCTTCATTTCTGCTCATTTATGCAACCCTTTGTATCTCATCTCGTCTCCCTCCAACGTTGGTTATCTCCTCTTTCCATTTATGAGCTCATTTCAGCTCATTTATTTCAAGGACCTGAAAATAGAAACTGTTTCCAGAAATAGAAACTTTCTTAAAACAAGAAATGGCAACTTTCCTAAACTAAAATGGGAAACTTTCTAAAACTGAAAAATAGAAACTACAAAACGGAAACTTTCTACAATTAGGAACTTTCCCAATCGGAGAATGGAAACTTTCCTAAGCAATGGTTTCTTTAAGGAAATAACGCAGGAAATGTAGAGAAATAGCAGTTAAAACGTCGCATTAAAATGCTCCTATCATGAACAGTAACCGGAGAAGAAATCTGGCAATTTCTTCGCCGTCGAGCCACCACGAGACGTCCCACCAGTCGGAAAAGTTCCTCTCTTCCTCCTCTTTCATCTTAGGTGAGTGTTTTACGTTGGGTAGCCATGGTTTGAGCAGATCGAAGGGGGGAAGTCCGATCAGGGTTTTAGGATTTTTCGGTTGGGTTTTCGATTTCCGGCAGTTTCCGGCCGGAAATCTTTGTGGTTTTGGTTGCTAGTGAGGTGCTGAACATGCTCCTAACCTTGTTGTAGCTCGATTTGGCCGAAGGGGGTGTGATGCCCCGGAAATTGATATTTATTTTTCGAGGATTTTTCGGAAACTAATTTGTGGTTATTGGACAATTTCGTGGCTCGTGGACAGAGTGGAAGTGTTTTGGATGAATTATTAGTCGAAGAATATGGTTTTAGGGGGGTTGCAAAGGTTGACTTTTTATACATTGGGTATCTCCGAAAACTTCTTTCACGAAAGTCATAGAGCGCGTCAATACGAGTTCGTGGATATGTGAAACGCGTCAATCAGAGTTCGTATGAGAAAGTTATGGTCTGCGGAAGTTTTGGGAAAGTTCTATAAATAGGGGTTTCCATTTTCGGAAACTTACTATTTTCATTTTCACATTTCCATTTCCGGAAACTCTGAACTCTCCTCACCCGCGACTGACCCGACCTGGATCTGGATGATCCGACCCAACTTTTCAAGCAGTCTCCGGCGGTGAAACTTTCCAGATCGGCTCGTCTCCTCCGTGCGCTCCTCCCTGTGGCATCCTCTAGCCTCGATTCTCAGCGACGACGGCGCAGCAAGGAGGAGAAATTTGGTGTATTCGGACCAGGTCGGAAAACCTAGTTCCGGCGACGCGTGGCTTCATGCTTCTTGTTGTGAGTTCGTAGGAGCCTCCCTGATCGATATGTGGTGGTTGTTTGGATCGATTTACATGGAAGTTGGTTCAACTCGGATTGAACAGTGATTCACGGTTTGTGAGGTAGTTTTCGACCCTTTTTGCTTAGATTCTGACTTGAGGCTAGTTATGAAAGTTGATAAGCATGCTGAGATGAAGATCTTTGATGTTGGGAGTTTTGTGAAACAGTGAGTTTTGACTGGCGGCGGTGCGCCACCGCCTGTGGTGGCTTTCTAGCGGCGTTCCGGCAGTTTAAGGGACTGTTTCTGGTATTATACATCTTCTACTCATCGATACGAGCGTTTCGATATATAATATGCAATTTTTGGAGTTCGTATGAATTTGTTATGATTTTTACGGTTTTGAACCGTTTGATTTATTCGATCCGTGAGGATCCGACTATCCGATCGACTTATGGTTTTGGCATATCGATCGTAGTAGCATTCCGGAGACTCTGGGTGGTCTCGTGACAACGCTTAAAGCAAGCATGCAATTTAACCCTGCAAAATGTAGTTGTCAATATAGAATAAGTAGGTATCGTTCTAACCGGGGATTGAGGGTACACCTGTAATTGCAAAAACAAGTAAAGAATTCAAATAAATATAAAGGATAAATTTACAAAAAGAAAAAATACAATTAACGAAATAAAAGGGGGGGGGTTTAAGATTAGGATTTTGAAAATTAATATAAAGAAAATACAAAAACACATATACAAGAAGGAAACGTAAGAAACAAAGATCAAAACCAATTCCATGTAATCAAATTTGATTCAAACCCTATAATTGATTATCTAAGTCATGAGAAAGAAGTTGATCATGTGAAACATTCGACGCAAATGATTTCCCATATTTTACTTTCCTTTACTAATTAACCTAAGTGAAAGCACCTAGATCAATCCTATTAAACACGCAATCATAGTCTAGAAAGCTACCTAATCAAAACATGTTCAACGCAAGAAGCATAGAGAAAGGTTATCAACTTAAGTGCACAACCTAGTTATGAATAAGTTCACTTATTTGCAATCCTCTTCAATTGAATTCGACCTTTGTCCAAAGCCTTTACTACTTGTGATTTAGGTTCACAAAACTATTAGGTGAATCGTTTACCTAAATCTAGCACCAATTACATGCAAATCCTAGAAGTGTCGACCTAAATAAGATAAACATATAAAAGTTTTCTGTCAAGCAAATTCAATCGAACAAACTCACATAAGCAACTTAGAATCACAATTATGGAATTCGAAAATTTTATTTAAACATAGAAATTGGGCTTAAACTTTGCCCTAAACGTTATTGTTAACTAGAAACAAATTCATACGAAATCAAACAAGGAAACCAAAAAGATTACAAGGAAAAAGAATGAAGTACACCGTGAGTGGAGATGGAGATGGAGAGCTTGATGGTTGGATCTTGAATCTTGGAAGCAAGTCTTCAAGGTGGACGATGGAGGATATGATCTTCATGGCTCCTTCTTCTTCTTCCTCTCCTTGTTTGAAAACGCATAACTTTGCAACTAGAGAGTGGAGAGAGAGAGAGAGAGAGAGAGAGCTTATGACGTTATGGAGGATTTTCTGAATGAAAGTGTGTGTGAAGCGGTGTAGCATAGGGGGGTTTATATAGGGGGACGGCCAAGCTTCATGATCCTTCTTTTAATTTCCCAAGGAATTAATCTGATAATGCCACACAGCTTCGATCAATCACGTAGCGCCACGTCAGCTCTGTTGTGTCATCCAACCAATCAAAAAGCTCCAAAATAAGTCCCTAATATATTGTTGCCGAATTTCCAATGATTTAATCTGATTTTATTCACAATTTTCAGCCAAATATCTAGGCATGAACCTAGACAATGTATCTGGACGGATTTTGGACCTTTTTCCCCCTTAAATCTCTCCATGGCTTTATCCTTAATGTCCTCTCCTTGATTTTCTCTTGATTTTCACATTAATACTGCAGATTTTAATTCCTTAATTTCGGCCAACATATCTTGAGGGAATTGAGGAATGAATATGGACTTATTTAGGGATGCATATGCTTATTGTTTAACTTGTGATAGATGCTAGAGAACCGGAAATCTAGGTCCTAGAGATCAAATGTCATTATCTAATATCATAACTGTTGAAATATTTGATGTCTGGGGTATAGATTTCATGGGACCTTTTCCTTCATCTTTTGGATTTCTCTATATCTTACTTGTTGTGGACTATGTTTCGAAATGGGTGGAAGCAAAGGCCACTCGAACTAATGACTCTAAGGTTGTTGCAGATTTTATCAAGTCTAACAGCTTTAGCAGGTTTGGAATGCCTAGAGTCCTTATTAGTGATGGTGGATCCCACTTCTGCAATCGGACGATTGAGGCTTTGTTGAGGAAATATGATGTTACACATAAGGTCTCTACACCTTATCACCCCCAGACAAGTGGGCAGGCTGAAGTCTCTAATCGTGAGATCAAGAGGATATTGGAGAAGACTGTGAACCCTAACAGGAAGGACTAGTCCCTACTTTTGGAGGATGCTTTGTGGGCCTATAGGACTGCGTACAAAACTCCCATTGGAATGTCACCGTATCGGATAGTGTATGGCAAACCTTGCCATCTGCCTGTGAAGTTAGAGCACAAAGCTTGGTGGGTTGTGAAGCAGTTTAACATGGACCTTGATGAGGCTAGGCTTCATAGGAAGTTACAATTGCAAGAGTTGGAGGAGATAAGGAATGATGCTTTCGAAAGTGCTAAGATTTATAAGGATAAGACTAAGGCCTTCCATGATAAGATGATTCGTGGAAAGACTTTTGTTGTGGGCCAGAAAGTTCTTCTATTCCATTCTCGTCTTAAACTCTTCCCAGGTAAGCTTCGTTCTCGTTGGATTGGGCCTTTCACTATTACTAATGTGTTTCCTCATGGAGCTGTGCAGATAAAGAGTGAACAGATTGGCAACGAGTTCAAAGTAAATGGCCACCGCCTAAAGCCTTATTATGAAGCGTTTGTGGAGCATGAAGTGGAGGGTGTACCCCTCCAAAGTGCCCCACAACCTAAGGATTAAATGGAGGTGCAAGTTTAGGCTGAAAGACTATAAACATTAAGCGCTGCTTGGGAGGCAACCCAATTCAGAAGTAGCTGTGAAGGAGTCTACACACGCAAATTTGCTTTCTTTTTTTCCCTATTTTTATTAATTTTCAATTTTCTCTTTTGTTTTAGTCTTTATTTTCGTAAATTCCATCCCTATATGCTTAATTGTTTCATTGCATGTTTATGATTGATTACATTGAGGACAATGCAATATTTAAGTGTGGGGGAAGGGATTTATACTTTTGTCTTGAGTCATATATATTGAAAATTACAAAAAAAAAAAAAAAATTGTTTTCATAATTTGTTTTCGTTTTTATTTTTGAGTCATAGGATGCCCTTTCAACTGTTTAGGAAGATTCTATATCTCTGAAATTATGGCTAAAAGAGGATCACAATATTGAGATGATTTTAAATGATATTATTTGGTTAATTGAGATATATAAAAAACATATGCATGTGTAGTGGATATGGATTTCGTGACCTTGGTACAGAATATGAGCATGTTACGATGAGTTTTGATTCATAAAAGCCCATGTGAGATATTTGAGCCCATGTCCCTTTTTCTTGGAGTGATAAATGAAAAAAATATATTCTGATTTTCTTAGCGATGTTTTGATGATCTCATTATTCTTCATTTGATTGATTGCTTGCCATAGATTAAGTTTAATGGACTAGAGAATGCTAGAATTCGCTATTGTGCTTGTTGAGACTTTTATCAATACATGGCCCTGATTCTGGAAAGGATAGAGTCACCATAGGAATTACCATCATTGCCAAATGAGCTTGTGTCCCTATTTGTGCCCGTCGTGGGACTCCCTTAAATAAACCCCTTTGAGCCTACGTTAAGCCTTTTCTTTCATCACCCTTAAAATCTTTAACCTGAACCTTAGTATAGTTACAACTGATAGGAGCACAAAGTGTGACGTTTTTAATATGTATTTTCCCTCATTTGGTTAAGTTATTCTCTTAAAATTAATAATTATAACACAGTTTATGTTTTTAGGTACTTCAAGGACTGAAATGGAGAAAACAGGCGAAAAAGAGCAGAAATGAGCGTAAATTAAGGACAAGTCATGTTAGAAACTTTCCTCTTTCATTTTAGGAAATATTTCCTATTCTGTTTTAGGAAACTTTCTTCATTTGAACTTTTCTATTTCTTATTTTTCTATTTTAATGAGAGTCCATCCCATTGAAAACTCTTGACTGATGAAATCAAGCAAAACTTAAAAGAAAAGAAAACTTGCATAAATCAAGAAGAATTCAAGGAGATAAAATAGAGTGTTATATTCAATATTTATTCTAATTATCTTAATTATCTTATTTCCTATTGATTATAACACTAATTAAATTCTGATTTTTCTTGATTGTAGGAGTTCATTATGTGCACAATTGGAAGAAGATATTAGTGCAATTTAAAGGAGAGGAATAAGGGATGTATCTGGTCACTATTCAAGGAATATACAATGAGTCATTAAGGGGAAAAGAGATCAGAAAAATCAAGACTTTGTCATGAGAAAATCAAGCAAATTTGGAGGAGAAATCACCTCAAGATGATTGGCCATGATTGCATCACAAGAGATGAGAATTCCACTATAAATAGCAGTCATTCTCTACTCCAAAATCATCACTTCTTCATACAAAATTCAGTTCATTAGCTTAGCTTTCTTCTCTCCAAAACCCTCTTCAAATATTCAGAAAAAGCCTCTTATCGTGAAGAGCTTTAGGACTTCTCCAAGGCTATTTGTGTTCTTGAAGGCCAAGCCTTGTGTTCTCTTGACATTCTCCAAGCTTCCTTGAAGATCAAAAAAGTGTAATCCATGGCCCTTATTTCTGTTGTCATACTCTTTAGTTTTGAATTTCAGATTTTGATTATGAACTTTGTTATTGGAATTGGATTTTTGTTGAGAATGAGTTTATGTTAGTAATTTTCAGATTTGTTTCTTTATGTTCTTGATTGGTTTATGATATATTTATAATATGATTTTGAGCCATCCTTTTATATCTTTAAGCATATGATTTTGGTTGAATAATGATGTTAATCTGCAGGTTAATAAAGCCAAATTTGTGTTCTGATTCACCTAATCGTTTTGGGGCATAAATTGAAGTGGTAAAGGCTATGTACAATGGTCAAGATTATATGCTACATGTTTGTGCGTTTGTAACTTCTTATGGATGCATACATGTTTGGATTCAGAATTCTAATTGCACTTAATGATTCATATTTAATGTTGACGGATGCTCTTCAGTATTAACGTGATGTTTTATATGAAATATTTTAATTTATGGACCCTTCCTAACTTAGGAGATTAAAGAAGAATTAAAGTGGTACTCGATCTCTTCAGACTTGTACTTCGAATTCATTTCTGATATTTAGTGTTGGCACGATTTTAGGTTGTTTAGATTGAAATAATTCATTGCATGTTGATATGGTTTGGAAATTCTGATTTGAGTGTGAAGAAGTCGATCATATGTATATATTTATCTTTTTGTTTTATTTCGAAGGAACTTAGAAACCAAAAGTTGAATCCCCCCTTTTGATGGTTGTTTCTTGTGTAAATTTGTAGATAAATACTTGTTTTTTTAATTACTAATTTAAATTGACCTTTTTGTTTAGGTGTACCCTACAATCCCCGGACTGAACGATCCCTGCTTATCCTATACTAACAACTACATTTTGCAGGGTTAAATTGTGAGGCTATTTTAGCCGCATCAACAACCTTACCCTTTGTTCTAGAAACCTAGTGGAGCTAATTTTGAGACTTTACTTGAGGATTTGGCGTCAATGATGAAGGATGAGAAGAGGTGAAAGTTCAAGTGTGGGGGTAGACTTGTCCATAAGAAAAGAAAAATATATGTGAAAGCCGTGAAAAAGAAAACAAATGTGTACGGCTAGAAAAGAAAAAGAACGAAAAAAAGAAAAATATGTTCATGGATTTTAGTCCCCCATACTTGGTGAGTTTGGAGATTGCTTTGAATTGAAGGCCCACTATTGAAAAATTTGGTCTTTGTCCAGTTCACAAGAATTCAAAGGAAGTTTAGAATGAAGATTAGGCCCAACATGAAGACATTAGGCCCTTTTATAAAGCCATAAGAAGGACATGACGTTTTGCTTGGTGGATTTCTAGAAGTATCTACTTTTACATGAGCTCTACTAGGTTTTTAGGACACTTTGTTAAATTCCTTACCCTTTATTTCTTAAAACCTTGAGCTTTGACCGCATTACAACCCTTGATAAGACCTTCTTGATCCTTAAGATGGGACAGCCTTTGATCTGTGGAGATGAGTTACAAGAGTTGAACCTATGGCATGGGTCCATTCGTGCAAGCAGTTGATATCTTTCATGAGATCTAAAAAATTATATTCACAAAGTGCTTTTTGTTTCTTATATATGTGAACTATTTGATTGCCTTAAACTATGTTCTCTCACATATAATTGAGCGATTATAAGCTTTTAAGCATTGCCTTGATCTGAGAGAAGAAAGAGTGGATATACCTTGTGAGGATATGGATCATACTTGTCTGAAACATTCTGAGTTCCACCCCATCACCATTGTTACACCCAAGTCCTACTTGTGTATGTGTGGATTATATGTTTTAATTAACTCTCGAATGCCTAAACATTGATTTTTGGTTGAGTGATAATCTTGATGTTGTGAAAGTAAGAGATTTCTGAGACAAAATGTTGAAGGGCAATAGAGTCTTTATATGTTGTAACGTTTGAGTCTTTCCTTCTTTAAATTTCGTTGAGTCTTAGTTCTATCTTTGTTGTGATTTTGCTAAGGGACTAGCAAAATCTAAGTATGGGGGAATTTGATAGGAGCATTTTAATGCGACGTTTTAATTGTTATTTCCTCATATTTACTTAGTTATTTCCTTGATGCAGCTGAAATAGCCTCACAATTTAACCCTGCAAAATGTAGTTGTCAGTATAGGATAAGCAGGGATCGTTCAATCCGGGGATTGTAGGGTACACCTACACAAAAAGGTCAATTAACAAATAAAAGAATAAAATGGGGGGTTTTGAAATTTGGTTTCTAATCTACTTAAAATCTACTTAAAATAAACACGAAACAAATAAAACTAATTACAATGATCGACTTCTTCACACTCAAATCAGAATTTTCAAACCATATCAACATGCAATGAATTGTTTCAATCTATACAATCTAAAATAGTGCCAACACTAAATATCAGAAATGAATTCGAAGTACAAGTCTGAAGAGATCGAGTACCACTTTAATTCTTCTTTAATCTCCTAAGTTAGGAAAAGTCCATAACTTCAAATATTTCATATAAAACATCACGTTAATACTGAAGAGCATCCATTAACATTAAATATGAATCATTAAGTGCAATTAGAATTCTGAATCTAAACATGTATGCATCCATAAGAAGTTACAAACGCACAAACATGTAGCATATAATCTCGACCATTGTACATAGCCTTTACCACTTCAATTTATGCCCTAAAACGATTAGGTGAATCAGAACACAAATTTGGCTTTATTAACTTGCATATTAACATCATTGTTCAACCAAAATCATATGCTTAAAGATATAAAAGGATGGCACAAAATCAGATTGTAGAGATATCATAAACAACTCAAGAACATAAAGAAATAAATCGGAAAATTACTAACATAAACTCGTTCTCAGCAAAAATCCAACTCCAATAACAAAGTTCATAAATGAAATCTGAAATTCAATACTAAAGAGTATGAAAACAGAAATAAGGGCCATGGATTACACTTTTTGATCTTCAAGGAAGCTTGGAGAACGTCAAGAGAACACAGGGCTTGGCTTTAAGAACACGAACAGCCTTGGAGAAGTCTTAAAGCTCTTCACGACAAGAGGCTTTTTCTGAATTTTGGAGAGGGTTTTGGAGAGAAGAGAGCTAGGCTAATGAACTGAATTTTGTATGTAGAAGTGATGATTTTGGAGTAGAGTATGAATGCTATTTATAGTGGAATTCTCATCTCTTATGATGCAATCATGACCATTCATCTAAAGGTGATTTCTCCTCCAAATTCCCTTGATTTTCTTATGATAGAGTCCTGATTTTTCTGATCTCTTTTCCCCTTAATGACTCATAGTATACGCCTTGAATAGTGACCAGATACATCCCTTATTCCTCTCCTTTGAATTGCACTAATTTCTTCCAAGAATTGTGCACACAATCAAGGGCGTAGACACACTAGGGCGAGAAGGGTCATTTGACCCTTCTCAGTTTTTGAAGATGCTTCCTGATTGGTTGAATTATTATAGACTTTCTCATAATATTATATTTTAATATGTTGTTTGACCATTCTGACAGAAAAGACAAAAACAGTTTTAACTCATATATCAATTATCCACAGCTTGGACAATTGCACAACTCCACCGTTCTTTTATTTTCTTACTATATTTTATTCATTGATCAATTAGTCAATGAGTATCCCGTATATGTTTAGTTTTTTTTTACTTTTTTTTTTTTTCTCGTAGTCATCTTTCTACGCTTGTATCTATATGACTATATATGACCAAAGAGTTCATCTTGTCTTTTCCAATTTTCAGTGAGACTTGATCATAACTAGAGATTAAGCTTTTGTTTATAACTTATTAATAACTTCAATTCAATTAAAAGAATTCCTTTAATTCTCTGCATAGTTTAGAAATTTTTACAGATAGATTAATAAATTTAAGTTATTCTACCATAAAAATCATAAAAAGTGATTTGCGAATCCTAATGTGAGATGTGTGAATGAATGATAGATGATTACATGTATTGAGAAAGATATATGTGATTGTATTGATAATGAAACCCCATTAATATATACCAAAATAAGAGCAATCATCGTGATTAATTATATTTGGTTTAGAAGAATCTATTATATTTGAGTATTGTAATGATTTATGATTTATAAACTAATATATGCAATTTTATGTTATTTGATGAATTTTTTTTTTGTTTAATCATTGTTATTTGAATCTTGACCCTCCTAGTTCATGTTTCTGGCTACGCCACTGCACACAATAAACTCCTACAATCAAGAAAAATCAGAATTTAATTAGTGTTATAATCAATAGAAAATAAGATAATTAGGAATAAATATTGACTATAAATACTCCATTTTATCTCCTTGAATTCTTCCTGATTTATGCAAGTTTTCTTCTCTTTTAAGTTTTCCTTGATTTCATCAGTCAAGAGTTCTTAATGTGATGGACTCCTAAATTCTCTCTTTAAAACAAGAAAATCAGAAATAGGAAAGTTCAAAGAAAGTTCCCTAAAACAAAATAGGAAATATTTCCTAAACTGAAAGAGGAAAGTGTCTAAAATGACTTGTCCTTAATTTACGCTTATTTTTGCTCTTTTTCGCCTCTTTTCTCCATTTTCGTCCTTGAAGTACCTAAAAACAGAAACTATGTTATAATTAATAATTTTAAGAGAATAACTTAGCCAAATGAGGGAAAACACATATTAAAAATGTCACACTTTGTGCTCTTATCATTCCTTAAATAATCTTTCTTGTTTAGGAAAGTTAATATTTTTAGAAAGTTTCCATTTTTAGTAATAGTTTCTATTTTCAGGTCCTTGGAGCAAACAAGCTGGAATAAGTTCAAAAAGGGAAAGAAAAGCTAGAGAACGTTGGAAGGAGCTCAAGGACTGCATAAATGAGTTGAAACGAAGAAATGAAGTTTTCCTGGTCCAACCAGGAAATCCTGTTTCAACAAGGAAACTTTGTCAAAGTAAGACTCCTGAGCAAACAAGGAAGCATGAGCAGAAAAATAAAGGAAGTTGACATTGGAGGAAGATTCCTGAAGGCACTAGGAGACTTTAAGGCTTGAAGATGACGCAAGGAGCCCCAAGATCCTTCTAGACTATTGTGGATTTCGGCAAATGGATAAAAGCCCATTGGAAACAGGGTTTTGTGATGTCAAAGAGATATTTTTGGGATGAGTCATATGCTTTGCCGTGAAATACCAAGAGGAAAAGAAGGAGCCAACGTGAAAATCAAGGAGATTGATTGAAGATTTCGGTTGGAGGAATTCAAGAGAGATTTTAAAGGGAAAAAAGATATTCTTGGAGGATTTAAATGTGCTTTGCCATGAAAAGGGAGAGAGGTCAACGTGAAAATCAAAAAAATAAAGGAGATTGACGCCACACAAGGAAGGATATGCCTTGGAGATTTCCTAGGGAGAGTTTTAAGGAAAGAAGAAGTGTGGACATCAAGAAAATGCTGAAATCAAGTCTAGGTTCATCCCTACATTCCCTAAACATATTTTGGCCGAAAGTAATAAAGAAAATCAGAATATATTCATGGATATTTCGACAACAATATATTAGGGAATTATTTTGAAGACTTTTGATTGGTTGGACAAACACAATAGGGCTTACTTGGCATATTGTGATTGGATGAGCTATGTGGCATTTTCAGAAAATTCCTTGGGAAAATAATAGAAGAATCATGAAGCATTGCCGTTCCCTATATATACTCCCTCCTTTGACGTTTTAGAGTTCCACTCCCCATTCAGAAAATACTCTCTCCATAACGTCAAGTCTCTCTCCACTCTCTAGTTCATCTTCTACGTTTTCAAGCAAGGCAAGGAAGAAGGAAGAAGAAGCCGTGAGCGCCCCTCCATCATCCACCTTGAAGCCGTGAGTTTTGAAGCTTGCTTCCAAGATTCAAGAGTCCAACGTTCAAGTTCTTCATCACCATCTCCCTTCACAGTGTAATTCAACCTTGTTCCTTGTAATCACTTTTGATTTTTCCTTGTTTGGATTCGTAGGATTTGTTCTAGTTAACCTTAACGTTTGAGATGAATGTTTAAACTAAATTCTTATGATTGAATAAATTCTCGATTCTTATGATTGTGATTCCATAGTTGCTTATGTGAGATTGTTCAATTAAATTTGCTTGATTGATATCTTTTATATGTTTATCTTGATTGGTTCGAAACTTTTAGGGTTTGCATATAATTGGTGCTAGATTTAAGTTTATGATTCACCTAATAGTTTTGTGAACTTAAATCAAAAGTAGTAAAGGTATTGGACAAGAATCGAATTTAATTGAAAAGGATTGCAATTAGATTAACTTTTTCATACTAAGTTGTGCACTTAAGTTGATAACCTTTCTCTTGTTTATTGCGTTGAACATGTTTTGATTAGTTAGCTTTCTAGACTTTGATTGCATGTTTGATAGGATTGATCTAGGTGCTTTCACTTAGGTTAATTAGTAAGGAAAGTAAAATATGAGAAATTGTTTGCTTCAAATGTTTCACATGATCAACTTCTTTCTCATGACTTGGAAGAACAATTGTAGGATTGATTCGAATTTGATTATGGAATTGGTTTTGATCTTTGTTTCTTATGTTTCATTCTTGTATTTATGTTTTTGTATTTTCTTTATTTTATTTCTTTTAATTTTCGGAAACCTAAAACCCCCTTTATTTTGTAAATTTGTATATATCTTTTGTATATTCTTGTAAATATTATACTTTTTTTTATTTTAATTCTTTATTTGTCTTACAATGACAGGTGTACCCTCAATCTCCGGATTAGAACGATCCCTATTTACTGCGTACTAACAATGATCTCATAGGGTTAAATTATATGTTTGCTTTGAGCGTATCAATATTTCACACGTATAGTCTATAGTTGAGAGAGAAGGGTTGAGTGACTAACGTTAAAGAAAGAGTCACTCACCAATTCCGTTATGGTTTAAGACTCATAATCAAACTCATACTCTTATCAACACAAATATCCACAAATTACAAAACAATTTAAAATATTTCACACGTATATTCTATATACACACACACACACACACACGCAATAACAAATAGATTTTTCAATCCCCGGCAACATCGCCAAAAATTGATATGCTATAAGTAGCACGCAATTTAACCCTGAAAAATGTCATCGTTAATATAAAATAAGTAGGGATCGTTCAAGCTGAGGACTGAGGGTACATATGTCATTGCATAAACAAATAAAGAATTATAGTTTTTAAGGTATATTACATGAAAATATAAACAAAGAATCAAGGAATATAACAAAATCGTAAATTAGGGGGTAGTAGGGTTTGTAAACACAAATTAAAATAATCAAAACATAAGAAGTAAACATATATAAAATCATGAAGGTGAAACGCAAGGACCAAAGTATTCAAACCACAATCATATGAATGAAACAAGTTACAATCCCTATAGTTGATTATCTATGTCATGAAAAAGAAGTTGACCATGTAAAACGTTAGTAAGCAAACGATTTCCCATATTTACTTTCCTTGGATATGTAATCTAAGTGAAAGAACCTAAATTAAACCTATTGAACATCCAATCATAGTCTACAAAGCTAGCTAACCAAAACACATCCAACGCATGAAGAATAAAGAAAGGATGTCAACCAAAGTGCACAACCTAGTGTAAGAAAGCTTATCTATTTGCAATCCTCCTTAATTGATCTCGACCTTTGTCCAAAGCCTTTACTACTTTTGTAAGAGGTTCACAAAACTATTAGGTGAATTGTTTATCTAAATCTAGCTCCAATTACATGCATATATCCTAAGTGTGCATTCAACGAACACATACATATAAAAGTTTTCTGTAATCCAAAATCAATTAAGCAATCTCACATAAGCAACATATAAATCAAGATATAGGAAACATAACTTTATTATCAAATATATAAACGGGCTTTAAACTTTGCCGTTAACGTCATGTTAACTAATCATACATAGTTTTCAAAATCAAACTAAGAAAAACTAAAGAGTTCATAAAGAAAAAGATGAAATACACCCTGAAAGATGGAAGACAAGATGAAGACGTTGAACACTTGATGAGATCTTGAAAGCAAGCACCTCCAAGGGACGGTAATAAAGGTGATGGTGCTAGGATGTAAATGTATCGCACGGCTTCTTCTTCTCCTTGGGTGATAATGCAAACTATGAGGACTAGAGAATGGAATTCTAAATTTGTAAGTAAAAGAATGAAAGAATTCTAAAAGAATGAAAGAATTCCCCTATATGTCTCACATATGCATCTATATATAGGGGATGGCAAAGTCTTGAGTTGTAGTCCTTCTCCACTTCTTCTTCATTATTCAACCAATAGAAATCCTCGAAAAGTAAGTAAAAATCAAATTGAATTAGGACTCTTCCTTTTTCCAAATATTCCTTTTAGGTTGTAGAAGCCAAATTGAATTAGAACTCTCCTTTTTGCCAAAATATCTCTTTTAGGTTGTAGAAGCCAAATTGAATTAGGACTCTTTTATTGCCAAAATATCTTTTATCTTCTAGAGAAAATATCTTTTGTTGTCTAGAGTGATCATGAAGCCACATGGTCTTCTAGTATCATCAGGACTCCTCATGCCACAGGATTCCTAGTTGATACAGGATTCCTACTTCAACTGGGATTCTTTTCCTAATAGGATTGGGAATACTCCATTTCTTCATTTCTTAACCATTTCTGCACCTCATTTCCTCATTGCCTTCGTCTCTTTCATTTCTTGCTTTCTACAGCTCATTTCCTTCATTTGCAGCTCAAATGTATCCAAAGACACTAAACTAAATTAGAAATGATAACTTCGCAAAATGTGAGAAGATAAACACTTAAAACGTTGAATATAATGCTCCTATCAACCACAAAGTTGAGAAATGATCTGGAAAAGCTTGAAAAATGGAGATGAAAGGAACCTGTGATGAAGACTGAACAATAGACCCCGATGGATCAAGATCTGGGCAATAGAAAAGAGGTGGGGATTAGTTCTCAGATATGTTCTCTCTAAAACCTAGAGAGAGAAGCTCTCTTTGTTTATGTCAATTTGGCTGCTCGGCAACTTGTTTTCGGTAATCTATAAAGGTTATAAAAAAAACAATCCACAGAGGTTATAAAAAATGCTTAATAAAAAATTAAAAATTAAATATAAAAATTATTATAATTTAGGATTTAGATATCTGTTATGTTTCACTTGAAAATGACTAGAAGGCCGCTACATATTTTAATTTTTTTTCTTTTTACCATGTAGCGTTGTTAGGGATCTAAATATGTCTACTTTCAGAGTTTCAATAATACTATCTTTCTCCAAAAATTAAAAAACTAATACCAATACAATTCACAATATAACAGAACAATATATTGCGTAACCTTGCTTAATTTATCCAACATACAGTTAAACTCGAGGAAGAAAAAGTTTCATCCGAAATGGATTCCATCCAACTTTATCAAAGCCAAGAACAGACATATGACTCTGCAGCCGAGGTAATGAATACCCTAATTACGATCATTTCTTTGACCCAGCATCAAATCCAAGTAGAGTAAAACTGCAATAAATTTTCTTTCTTCATGCTTCTACTTCTAGCACTGCTGTTTCTTTGCACGCAGTACACCACCTATTTAACCAAAAAGTTGTTGCAAACAACTACCATCAGTCCTCCGCATGTCTCCTCATTTTCTTCTGAGCTTTGTCTTGCACCCGGTATCTCTCTCGTCGTTCTTCTCTCTGGCGCTTTCTTGACAACTGCTCATCTTTGGCTTTCTGTGCTTCAATTTCTTTTCTTTTCTTCTCATCCTTTATCTTGCGCTTCTTTAACTGCAAGGCCATGTGAAGTTGGGACACAATTAACTTTCAGAACTCCAACAAAAATTTATATAAATTAAATAACAGCATAATCTGAGGAGAAAAACAAACAAGACAAGCCAAGAATAATTCTCTAACAGACAACTATTACAACTAGAAAACTAATATATTCACTGTACATTCACTACACATCAGGTATTTAACTATTTATTATGTTAATCACAAGACCAATAAATAACGATCTGATAGCTAGGCCCATGAAGATAAACATTTCCAGAAAGATTACCAAGTATATTTAACCCCCCCCCCCCCCCCCAAAAAAAAGGCCTCCACAAGACATCAGGAAGTAAACTCTGGTGTGAAAACCTCTTTTACTTGTGTATGTACACCCAATTTGATTTACAACAAATTTGATCATCAATTATGACGTTTGGGAAGACAATATTAGTCTAAATACCTTCTCTGATTTGATTAACCGAAGATTTTGAAGCAAAGCATGAATTTTCTGTTCATGAGGCTCCCTCACAACAGCTCTTCTATCTTCAAGAAGTTGCTTTCTTCTATTCGGTGTATCCTTAGGCTTTGATTTAAATGGAAGACTTGCTTGTACTGCTTTGGGAATCACCAGTGGGTTGAACTTCCTCTGCTTCCTTTCAATTGGCTGTTGAGCAAGCAAACAGACAAATTTAGTTACCTAAGCATAAGCAAAGGAGTATTGTTTCTAGGATGGAGTGTGCCTCTGTATTGCTCATATTTACATGACATACCTTGTAGAGTGAATCTTTGTTAACAGGAATAGGAATATTGCGGTCTCTCCTCAACTCAGCTACAGTTTTCATCCCTTGCCAGGTCACATCATGGGGTTGCAGAGATGTGGTTAATGGGTTATAAAAGCAAGGAACATCAACTTGAGTCCAAGCGCGCAAAAACACAATGTCACTCATCTTAATTTTGTCCTCAAAGGTGCACCTAACAATTCCTTCTTTTGGTTGTCCACCCTTCTTTTTCGGTTGGTTACCAATTTCTTCTTTTGCAGCCTGGCCAGATCATTAATCAGCATAACAGACCATATAAAAAGATGCCTGGCCCCAATGCCAGTGCAACAGTAGAGACGTCAAAAGTCATATCATTTTTAAAGTCTATTCCACCATCATTCAATAATCAGCATTGAACCTATGACTTTGTGAATAGCAATCACTTGATCACAAGGATATAAACAAAGCCAGCAAATAAAACCTACAAGATCCATAAATGAATAGGTTTTTCCAAGCAAATGCAACCAACGGATTCACATGGACAAAGTAACTTCAGTAGGTATAAGAGCCTGAAGATAGATATTCCAGCATGAACCACATACCTTTTTCACCTGCCCCCGGATGCCACTGACTGTTCGAACAGAAGCACCTTCAAATCGAGCTATTTCAAGATCTGAGGTAAACATATCTTTTATAAGTGCTGTATTCTTGAATATCTTGCAAGGGTAACCAACTAGTTTGAGTTTCTTCACTATTCGGGATGCATGGTTGAACTCAAGCACAACTGCCGTGGCGGTGATCCTAAATGTTGCCTAGCCAACCAAAGAAGAACAACGTAAAGGACGTGAAGTTATATTAGAAATATAAAAAAAACACATATATCAGAAAATTATATAAAACTACGATAAATAACTTGGCATTAGGAAGTAGCACTACTTTTTGTTTTTGAAAACGTATAGAAGAGAGAAATCTGGATTCCAGTGATATATTCCAGTGATCCAACTAACAATGGTGAATTGAATGAAATAGAAGAAACTTTGAGAATTATACGGGTTGATGCGAGTGAACTGTTTGATTGTAATCTGCTATTTGGGCGTCTGTCACTGTTCCCTACGTATTGTGGAATTGGAAAGCAGCAGTGAGTTGAGGCACTGTAATTTAAGATTCGAAGTCTATTATTTTCATTTTCTGTTGCTTAGACTGAGAAGAGTTTTTTGTCCTTGCTGCTATTGTTTTGTCAGCTGTGGACGACTGAGACCACATGAACTGAGCCCTACATTCTTCTATGGAACTACTGACGAGTTTCCTTCAAAAGCTACTGGGGTGATGCAACTGTATTGATCGTGAAATTTAAATCACATAGCAAGTTTCTTTCAAGCCTACAGCGACCACTTGAAATAAAACCCTAAATTCTATGGATCTACTTATGAGTTGTCCTTCCAAAGCTACTGGGTTGGTGCACCTGTATTTCATGTTTCTTTCAAGTCATTCTCTTTCATTATATAGAAGGAATCTTTTCAATGGAATTAGTATTCAGATCAAAAACAACAAAGAGATTCTCAGCAATTGCATTTAGAGATCTATTTCGGACCCAACAGCAACACTATGCTATGATCCAAACAATCTTGTTTTAGTTCCCCAAAAAGTATCATGTATAGACTCACTACCAACGCTATGCTATCATCCAGACCACTTCTTTTTAGATCCGCTACAAGGATCATGTATGAACCAGACAGTAAATGAGTAACTGATGAGCCAATGTTTCATTAATGTGGAAATTATTTATTTATAACAATAGAATACTCATGTGCCTAAAGTTTGGTAAACGAATTTGGGACCTAGTGCCATTAAATCATAAACCTTTAGCTATTAGAAAATCATCATGACCATTTCAATGTTTACCTAATCACTTCAATCAATATATGATTTGAAGTCTTATTATGATAATCAATGAAACCAACGGAAAAGATGGACTTTACAGTGATCTTCAAGTTAAGTGCGCAGCTTAAGTCCTCTACATTGACAAATCCTTGCATTAAAAACACAGTTTTCCATTTGCTAGTATGTGAAAATGTATATCTATCAAACATAAAACTAACAGAAACAGAATACAAAACTGGCCAAACCTGATTGTTCGACAAATTCTGGAAAGCAACCACACCAGTATTAGGAGGGGCAAGAGGGCCCCAAAACATTGCAAGGCAATGCATGTGTTCTGGAGTGTACTTAAGCATGCGATGCCTTCCGTTGCAATCTTCAATGGCATAAACAGGAATTGTTTGGTAACGCCTCCACCCAATAGATACAATGATGGGGTCACTGGTCTTTAGCACTTTCTTGTGCCATCTATGCCGCTTTAACCTGGCCTGGTAGAACAAAACACAACATTGTAAAAGATGAAAAATTCCAAGTTTACAAGTTTACAGTGAAATTCACACTCCCCAATTTACAATTCACACTCCATTTTTCCTTTTATAGTATCTTAAGTTTTTGTCTTTTTGTGGTGTGGATTACTAAAAAAATGAAACGTGGACTGTGGAATATAAAAGTTAAGAGTGTGAATTTCACTCCCCTTTATTTATTATTGATAACCTTTTAATAAGATTGGTTCATTAAAACGAATACAATACACAAATAAAATCTCATTTACAAGGTACCAATAAGTCACCCCATGCCTGGTGATACTATTTCTCATGCTCAGGGTGCTTTCAGAGAAGTGAGACAGATTTTAGTTGCAGTTTCTGCCACTAATGAGGTGGTGAACGAAACATGACAAAAAAAAAAAAAAAAAAAGACAGGCTGGTCTTCAAAATAGACCGAGAAAGCCTATGACCACATGTGCGTTGCACTTTCTAGATTGGATCTTGGAAAATATAGGTTTTGGAGTTGGAAGAAGAAAATGGATAGAGGGTTGATCGAGGTCGATGAATTTTTCTATTTTTGATAAACGGAAGACTGAGAAGAAAATTTTGTGCTTTCAGGGGATTAGTAGAAGGTGAGCCCCAATGACCTTTTCTTTTGATTAGTAGAAGGTGATCCCCAGTGACCTTTTCTTTTACACTTGGGGTGGATCTTTTAGCAGACTGAAAGCAAGGGATTGTAAATTAATTGCAGATCTAGTAGTTGGGAGGGAAAAGGTTGAAATTATTCACTTGCGATTCACTTATAATACCATACTCTTTTTGAAGGATGATGATCAGAATTGGGATAACCTAATACAAGTGCTCAAAATCAGGGCTCAAAAATCAATAAATACAAGTGCTCACTAGTTGCAATAAACACAAGGCCTGATAGAGTAGAGAGATTGGCTGGTGACTTGGGATGTGAAGTAAGAGCTTGGCCTATGAGATATATAGTTCTTACTTTGAGTGGTAACCCTAAAATCGCATTGTTTTGGAATCCAGTGGTAGAGGAAGCTGAGAAGAGAATCAAGTTAGAAAAAGGCTATTTAATCTAAAAGGCGCAGACTGACGGGGATTCAAGCAGTTCTAGAGACTCTCCCTACTTATCACTTGTCTTTATTTCATGTTCCAGTGGGCATGTTAATGTACGATGCAGATGGAGAAGGTAAGAAGGATCAATTAGTTTGGTGGCAGATTGTGTTGCTAGAATAAAGAGATAGGAGGCCCAGGAATTAGGAGCTTATCAGCAAGGAATTAGACTTTCCTGGGAAGCAGATCAAGGCTAGAGTTTGCTTGACTTTCTGCTGCAAATCTTTTCATATCTTCCTAGTCAGTGACGATTCAGACCCAGCCTTGTTCAAACAAAATTTCCATGGAAAACTAAGGTCAAAGTGTAAGGATAGCTTGTGCTGCATGGGAGGGTGAATATCTGGTATGCTCTCCAAAAGAGACGAACACACAACCGTTCCTCTCTCCACTATTGTGTTTTGTGCAGATCTTCAAGGGGATGGGGGAGCATGGATCATGTTTCTGTCAAGTGAAAAAAGGCCAACATTCTTTGGAGCTGCGGAGTGTTAGCTTCAATAGGGGATGATATGGATCATAAGAAACAAAAAGATCTTTGAAGCCTGTGGTGGTGCGCAGTTGGAAACATTGGGAGAGTTAAGCTCTGGGCATCTCTTTGGGCCTCTATATCTGGGCAGCTTAAAGATTACACTCTTTCCTCTATCATTCTAGATTTTCAAGCTGTTGTAGTCTAAATTTCTTTGTCTAGTTTGTTTTAGGGACAGTTGAGCATTTGTTTAGTGAATAAAACAAAGGCTGTTTCTTTTTAGAAAAAATTAAAGAATTAGTCACCTATGCTTTACCACACACTAAGCTTTCATCCAATCACCTGTTGTGTCTCAAGTTATCTCATTGTTTAGTCACCCTATTAGCAATCATAGATGGGAGAGCAGACTAAAAAGCGAGTACAAAACAATAGAAAACAAACCCAATAAAATAAGTACCTTTAGACTAACCTGCATGTGAATAGTTCTAATTGTCTAAAATCACGGTATCAGCAATCAGATATGGGCAGCTATCTTAAATTAGCAACGCAGAACAAGAGAGCTAGCATAAAACAATAGAAACAAAACCCAATAAATAAGTACTTTTGATGTACACCAACCTGCATGTATCCAGTGCTTTCTTCCCCAAGACCAATTCCTCCAACCAAAACAGGATGGCAGGGATTAAAATATTCAACCATCTCATAAGGAACATCATGAACTTCCAACCGAAGGTAAGTCCCTGTCCGGAAACCCTCGACCTCTAATCGGGTGTCCTCATCAAGGTCATTGAGTTCAGCTATATTCATTTGTTTCCGGAGTTCAATCTCCTCCTTCAGCTGAAAGAATTTGGCGTAAGCTCCCACCAGCTAGTGTAGAAATGATCTTGGATCTAAGATAGAAACTTACCTTGTCAACATAGCCGCTTTCTTTAGCTCGATCTCGTCCAAACTGGCTTACATGTGTATCATCAGGTTCCTCCTCACTTGTATCAGGTTCATCATATGTAGATAATATTAAGGTCACAAAAGCCTCTTAACATGCAAGACTGTAGAGAGTTCACAGACACTATATGACTTCACATATGAACAAATGTGATATAACCAAGAACCTTCACTCTCAAACACAAATGAAAATGGAATCAACAAGAACTCTTCTATGGTTTGGTAGAACAGATGGTGAAGAACGTTAAACCAATAAAATTGTTTTAAAACTATAAGAAACCTTTGGTGTCAAAAGGATATTGGGCATCAAACTTGGCACGAAGAGCAAGCTTTTTGAGCCTGCGCTCCTCTTCATCTAAGCCAGCTTTCTTGTTGTTTGCAAATTTTCTTGTCTCATTTGTATGATATCCATCATGCTTCTCACCTGTTTCTATATCTTCAAAGTCACCAAAGACTGCATCTTCATCTTCAAATGTGGCCTCTGTGTCTTGATTTCTTTTAGCAGCCTTTGACCAATCACCAGTGACAAAGCGATCGCGCACACTCTCTATAAGCTTTTTATCATTCCAGTCTTTGATTGAGTGATTTGTAAATTTGGAAGAGTCCTCAACATTCCAATTTCCTGCTTCTACTCTATGTTTCTGCAAAAAACAAACAAAACAAAATAATACAACAATGCTCATCAACAAATTTAGTTTCAGATATGTAAAATTTATAAACAAGCACTCTCTACAACAAACCTTAATTCCGTCTCCTTTTGGCCTAAAAAAGTCATCTCCATCACTGTCCTCATCACTACTGTCTTGTTCTTCATTGGCTTTAGTTGAAACCGATGAAGATTTCCCATATACAAGTTGCATAAGGTTAGTAGTTTGTCTCGAAAATGTCCGTTCCGCCAAAGACTCTTTCCACTTTGCTATATTTCCCACATCATCTAGTATGAGGCCAAAAAGGGTATAAGCATTAGACACAGAATGAAAATTTCTTTGTCAATGCAGTCTGGAACAACAATTGAGAGATTACAGTGCATGAGCCATTGGTGAATGAAATTTTGTGATTTATGCATTACAAATCCATAGTTTATATTACTGTTTGTACTCAGAAGAGAACTAGTAGCAAATGACTTGGGGCTTTAATTGTAATATAAGCAACCAGGTTACAAAAGCTTTAATTGTCACAAAGCCTCAGTACGGTTCTTGCTCAGAAAACGAGTACATTACTAAATAAAAATTGAAAATGAAAATATGTACCACCTGTCTCATGAATTTCTCTATCTTCCTCTGAAGACTCTGAACCGGAAGAGGTATGATTATCTGCATCATTATCGCCACCGTCATCATCATCTTCTGACTCCTCCTCTGAATCCTATAATGAAGCATAGAACATTAATATTATAGACCAAGATTATGGCTTGTAGTTTAAAAATGGTGCATATCATCTGGTAAAAAATATAACAATATATAGCATGCATCCAATCCTCAATTGAAAATTTATTGCCAGGATAGCATAGTTAAAACTTAAAAGACATGATAGAAGAAAAAAAAAAAAAAAAAGAGGATTATAAGGTAATAAAATATAACAGTGCCTTAGTACCACCTAACCATGACCAGCCCATGAGGATCATTAGATAAAACAAAGTAAAAGCCAATAAGAGTACAAAGAATGGGATCATATCTGATTATTATACTCATTACTTAGAGTAGCTTTACTGTGATTATAGCACAGTGAAGTGAACTCCAGAAAAACACCCAAGTAGCAAAAATAATTTAGAGCTCGTAAGTCTAAAGTAAAAGCCAATAAGATTACAAAGAATGGGATCATATCTGATTATTATATTCATTACTTAAAGTAGCTTTACTGTGATTATAGCATATTGATGTGAACTCCCGAAAAACACCCAAGTAGCAAAAACAATTTAGAGCTCTTAAAGTGTATGGACCACCAAATTCTACTTGCAGAAATGTACACGCCCTATTTATTTCAAACAGATATTTAATGATGATATTAAGCTTAGCCCACCTCCATGTCAGTAGGATTAAGGTCATTTTCAAAGATAACTTTTCTCCTTGACCTTCCATCATGAAACTCAACATGTTCCTTCAAGCGATCTTTAAGGTTAACATCTTGATCTGATACATCACCATTTTCTCTATCAGATCCACTAGAATCACTTTTTGTTATTGCAACATTACGAACAGCATCATTCTGATAAGATTTTGATTCTGAGCCATCAATATCCTCAACATTACTTTCTTGACCAGAACCCCCAGCTTTCATTGTTTCCCCAAACTGATGTTCCTCCACAGGCTCTATCATACGAATGCATTTTCTGGATTCATCAAGATCTTTTTCATCATGTTGAGATTCCAATTTAGGTTTCTGGATATAAAAGTTAATGAAGCTCTGCTCCAACTTTTCATCAAGCGAATACTTTGGGTTTTGAAGACTTTTAACCATGGTCACACCCACATCCTCAAGCTCTCCTGTGACAAGGACCCAAGAAATCAACAAATGAAATTAATGGAAGTGGAAAAAGAGGACAGAAACTTGATTTTGCATTGAAACATGAAAATGTGTCTAGTGAATCAATAATAAAGTAACAGACAAAAATTCACATTAACAAAATGGTGACACAGTGCAGAAGAAATAAAATGTTTCCTTCTGGTTTAGCCAACAAATAGAAGTATTCTTTAAACAATTAAAAATATAAAAGAAAAATCAACCTTTGTTCGTTGCTTCCCCCTTTTCATCCTGGTTTGAAAACTGAACAAAGTGATCATTTATATTTATATAAACAGCATCTTTGTCATACATGAGATCCCCAAGTCCAGACATAGGTGCATAAAACAATTTTTCTTTATCACGCAGCCCCTTCTTTTTGGCAGCTGAGGGTAAAGGACATGGATCAGCTAAGCCTGTCATACCAGCGACACTGTAATCACCAACACCTGCAATATGAATCTGACAGACAATGTACATCAGAAAAATATATCAAAAAATCAGAACATTAACTGTAATCACCAACACCTATGTGAATCTGGAAAATATACAAAAGATAAACATATATCATACAACACAGAATCATGACATCTATGAGACCTAGTTTCAGAG
Source organism: Rosa chinensis (assembly GCF_002994745.2). Lineage (NCBI taxonomy): Eukaryota > Viridiplantae > Streptophyta > Magnoliopsida > Rosales > Rosaceae > Rosa > Rosa chinensis. The sequence continues at coordinate 27,465,202 of NC_037091.1, read as the reverse complement.
CAGTACAATGTTTGTAGGATTAAGGAATGTGAGACCAAATTTTAAGCAATGCACTATTATTATTTCTTTCCTACACCGTCAATCTGTCCAAAATGATAAGACCAATTATAACCTGGTTTGGTAAGCAATGATAAGACCAATTAGACCAATTAAGCAATGATAAGCTCGCAAAGTTGTTTGGTAATAAATCCTGTAATCTTATGACAGAGAAATTTAAAAAAAAAAATTTTAAAAAAGGCATGAAAAAAACTATGCACTAAATCTTCAGAAGCATCCAATAAGGCAATCCTAAATTTCAACTGAGTTACGATCGGCATTCCATTCAATCGAATTTTTTTACTCTGTTACCTCTGAAACTATATCTTTGATGAGAGAGAGAGAGAGAGAGAGCTTTTGGGGCGGAATTCCTGGATAATATCATTATGATTCTCTACTAAATGAAATAAAAATCTGAAAATGAGTAAAATTAACAATCCAGAGTATGAGGAGTATTTTATATCTGATTACGATCTCGTCTTCAAAGAATATATTTTGATTATAAAATTTATGAATAGTCAAAGCAAGAATAGCTTCATAATTCCAGCACATACCTTTGTTCCTTTTTTCATGTTACACCCCCGCAAATAACCATAAAGTGTGACATTTCTATCACATTTATTATTCAAGCGCTTTTTTTCAGGGGGAGTGATATCTTCAAAACGATCTACTAGAACATAAGGATGAGCAGTTCTCCAAGATAAAGGATGGAACTTCATAACAGATATGAAACGAGCCAGATTGTGAATCTCACGTTTGACATACCTATTTGTTTAAATGGGAAAAGAAAAAAATATTAACAACAACATCAATCAAAACACCTGTCAATATCCACGAGTGGATGACAAAAGAGAAACTTCATTACTTACTTTTCATGAATAAGACCTGATAAATAAAACAATTTAGCTCCATCATATATTTCAGTCCAGAACCGATGTTTTAAATGCTGCTTTGTTTTCCTCAGTTTCTTTGCATCTGTGAACTTATCAAGGTGAGTGAGAACTCCCATGACCTTTGGGAAGCCATGGACTTGCAATATATTAAGGAACTCAAATGTTTCCTGCAAAAGGAAATGAAGTGCATCACAAATTATTAGAATCCAAAAGTGTAGGAGGAATATCCTAAAATGCATAGAAATGACACATTTATCTGAGTGGAAAGGGTAGAAGTGTGTTGGTCTCACCATTTCAAAACCATAGCTTCCGTCTATAAGAAGCAATGCTAAATCAGCAAATTTTGCGGCATCAATCATGGCATTGATATCATTGGGGCACTCCACAAACTGGACCCGCCTCTGCTTCCCTATCAAAAGGAAGGTGAATAACAGTGAATGTTAATACCAAACAAAATTAGATAGTTGCAAGTAGGGGAAGAGAAATAGAGATGCAATTTGGCACCTGTTACTATGGTAATCGGGCCTTTAACCTCCTGTAAATCATGTTTGGTATAATGCTTTACAAGGGACTTGATCAACAAAGACTTGCCAACCTAGAATCAATCTCAAGAGTGAGTAACAACGTGTATAGAATAAGAGAAAAATGTATCAGTGAATGAATGAATGAATGATACCTTGGGAGGTCCATGGACAAGAACAACAAAAGGAGGCTGTTCGCCGTAGGAGCGATCAATGGTCGGAACATGAAGTCGTCGCTGCTCTTTCTCGACGGCACGAGACTGGAGACGCTTTGCTTTGACAGTTGAGCTGAAAGCGAACGCCTTGGGGTTTTGCTTCTTCGACTCTTTTTGGGGCTTCTTCTTATCGGCCTTGGAACCCGACTGCCGGGACCTGTGTGCCTTGTGTGACTGCTCCATACTTCCACTATCTATCATGCCCATTCTAAAACCCTAAAACCTACCTCTCACAGCGATGAAGGTATTTTTCTTTTTTCCAGTTAAGTTTATATTTACAGTACTTTTTACTTTGGGCTTTTCCTTTTTTGTCGTTTCAGTGTGTACCCTAAAAGGCCCAGCAAAAGAAAAAGAACAAACTAATAGGCCCACCACTGGGCCCGGTTCTGGCTGGAATTAGAGGTCGAGGTTTCGTGCAATCCTTACTCCAATTATGCTGGTGGTGTGGCTCGATTTTAACCTGAGATTGAAGAATTGCAAAGTGTAGGACTGAGAGCTCCGGCAACGACGCGAGCAGTGGCTTTCCGGCCTCGGTTCGTGATCGAACTTCAAGGTTTTGAAGCTTAAATCATCCTCAGTATGCTGCTTGGCAGCGGTGAGTGGAGAAAATCGCCGGGGAATTGAAGGGGACAAGACAATGGGGAATATGATTGCTGTGCACGGCGGCTAGGCTCGGTAGAAAACGTCGATTTGGCCTGGGTGTGCGTCGAAACTGGGTGCCGGACCGATTGGTGGTGGCAGTGACGAGAGTTGGTGACGGAAGCTTGCGTTTTCCGGCGCTAGCAGAGGGACGACGAGAAACAGAGCGAAAAAGGGGGTCGTGCGAATACCAATTCCTGTGAAAGGTCGATTTTGCCCCTTTCAATTCCCGACATAGAGATAACTTTCCATAGACCGTAACTTACTCAAACAAATACCGATTTTTACGTGCTTCACGTCTGCAAACTCTGTTTAACACTTTCTACAACTTTCATGAAAAAAAACTTTTCTCAAAATCGGAACTAAACAAAAAGTCAACTTTTAATCTTCTATATGATCGAACAAAGGTAAAAGTAAAATTCTTAATCATTTACCATCCGAGTGACTGGTAAATGGATAAATTTAGGAACGGGGCGTAACATTTGGAGTGAGAGCCATCTCAACCTACTTCTTCAAACCAAATACATCAAACTTTACTCCAAAAGGCGAGTGACCAGGCCTCAACAACTCAATATAAGGCAATGTCAATCCTCCAAAGAAGTCTATAGTCAACTGCATGCTGAAAGCTTGAAAAGACTTGCAATACTAGAAGGAGAAGATGCATATAATGTATATTAGAACAATATGTTAGATGATGAAGCACATAATTTGGAGAACATGATGGAAGGTTAAAGAGATCAGGACCACCAAAAGGATGAAGACAGAGCAAAGTAGCAAGGGATGCAGAGACAAAAAGAAGATAGAGCAGCAGAGCAGAACAACAACAAATGCAGCAACATTTTTAGTTTGTTTGTATATATTAGATAGAAACCAAACACAATAGTAATCAGCCTATAGAATAAATAAGGAATTTCTCAAAAAAGACTAAGGGCATAATTGTTTCTTTGATTTATTTTTATAAATAATACATCGTACTTTTATTAATACATCGTACTTTTATTAATTATTTGTTTATGCAATTACATCGTACTTTTATAAATAATACATCGTACCATAAATCCCCGGCTAGAACAATTCCTACTTATTCTATACTGACAACTACATTTTGTAGGTTAAATTGTGAGCTTGTTTTGAGCGTATCAGATTTGAAGCAGAAACATGTGAGATTTGTAAATTTATTAAAAATTCATTTGATTCATAATGGTGTTGAAATTTTCCGGAACGGTAGAAAAGAGAAAGCCCAGTGCAAGGAAAGCTAAATTTGAAACAAAATAGAACATGCATATTCTATTAAATTAAAATCATATTTGTGACCGGAAGTAAAATAGTCATTGGTTTTATTACCTTCTTTGACAAATATTCAGCCGTTGGATTGTTGTGATTTTGGAACATGGGACAGTCGACACAAATCCGAGCGACTTCGATGAAAAAAAAATCATGACAATCTGTCTACCATAAATGGTGATTTTTGCCATCCGAGTTGATTAACTAGAACAATATTCATACAAGTACAAGACAAAGACTTGTTACCGCTCAACTTTCTCAAGTCTATTGAACCTAAGATTTTGAGATCAAGTTCATGACCAGTGGCTACGTTATCAGAATTTGGTGGTATGTCATGGTCACCAATTACAACAGAAACGCTACATTGCAAAGCCTAAAGCTCTGCTCATACGCAGTGTCCTCATTTCCCATTTGAAATTCACAATCTAAACCCGCCCCAGCGGCTATGTTCTCAAAATTTGGTGGTATGTCCTGGTCACCAATTACAACAAAAAAGCTACATTGCAAAGCCTAAAGCTCTGCTCATAGGCAGTGTCCTCATTTCCCATTTGAAATTCACAATATAAACCCGCCCCAGCGGCTACGTTGTCAGAATTTGTGGTATGTCACGGTCACCAATTACAACAGAAACACCACACTGCAAAGCCTAAAGCTCTGCTCATAGGCAGTGTCCTCATTTCCCATTTGAAATTCACAATCTAAACCCACCCATGCACATGCGGTAAATTTTTAAGCCATACATGTAGACAACTTGACGTCGTATCTATGTGGTCATAAGGCATTCACATGTGAGATTACTCGCTCTAATACCATGATAAAATAATTTGAGCTTCACAATCAAAATTAATTGACAATAGATGAAGTTAACCCAAATCCTTATAAACTCATAAGCAATATCCTCATTTTCCCAATATGGGATTCAGTGATTCACAATCTCAACAGGAGGATGATCTTACTTGGGACATGATAGAGGCGGAGGCGTGATCTTCATCTCTGCGGAGGCGTCAATAACTCCAGAATCTCAAATGGAAATATGGGCAGTTTGGACATCAATAATAAAAAGCAATGGAGTGGAGAGTGACTGTTCTGAAGGGTGCCAATAGAAGCTCCCAAAAATAATAAACAAATTGATACAACGCTATTGCTTACATTCCTTGAACTCTGCTAAAAAGATGAAATAATAATAAATAAAAAATACAGACACAACGCAAATGTATCAATTTGTCTCACTCTTCCTCAATTTCAAGGCCTGGTACGTATTCCAAACTCACATCGAAAACCACTGGACTACTTGGAGCCACCCTTGGCCTTCCTGGAGCTGAAGTGAGACCCTTGGGAAAGGCCAACTAGTGAAAGACAGAGTAACAACATGGTCAAAGATTATAACTGCCACAATAAGTTTTCATACAATAATCAGTGTCATTTGGTTGTTGGGTAATGTCAATGCAGATATTACCATGATCCATCAAAAAAAAAAATTGCACATATTATCACGATCCTCGGAAAAAAGAAGCAGATATTACCATGACTGTTGAAGTTCAAACTTAAACCACAAAAGCAGCATAACCATTCAGAACCAGAAAAAACAAATGCACATTCTCATTTCAAACCATGCCTGAAATCGGTTCTGAGGTTGGGAATACATTTTTTTTCTTTTGTTTTGATAGAAAAAAAAAATTCCAAATCAAAGTTTCAATAGCCAGAGAAAGCAAATGCATCGCATCCAACTCGTCATGAAGAGAACAGCTACAAGATGTTAATAAATTTTTGAATGATAAATTTCAGTTGTAACCTTGTAATTTGGGTTGTCAGGTAATGATAAATTTGTATGCAGAAGCATATGTATGACATATTAAAAACTGTGATGAAATTGACTTCACATTGATAGTAGGGTATTTTACTTCAACAGTGTTTGAACACTTCAAGGACTTTTAAAATGATACCTAAACTTTCAAAGTTATCAATGTGATACCTGGACTCATTTATTCTTATCAACGTCGTACCTCTGCCCATATTCCGTCACGGTGCCGTTAATCTAAGCGCGTGTAACGCATGTGAGACATCAAATGATGATAAAAATACTGATTTGCCCTAAATCTAGGGGTATATTCGACATTTTAACTATTTTTAATTTTAATACATATTTATCTTATCTTTTTTTTTTAATCATTTTTTTCTACCATCTCCACCTCTCGTCTTCTTCCCCTACTCTCTCCATCACTTGTCTTCTGCAAATGCAATCTCTCTCACGCTAGACTCTACCCCCTACCTCCATTAGCATGCTTGACCATTTCTCTCATACACCACCTTGAAATCATCCATGCTCAGCCGATCTAAATCACACACAAAAATAAAAATCAGATTCAATATTTCTGTATCAAAATGAACAAACCTAACAGAAACCGCCGTACGGATCCAAGTGGGAGCTTTGGTGACGGTGCTATAACGTGTACTGATGTTTCGCGGAGGCAAGGCCGGAGGTCCATAACAAGGTTTATTTGAGCTTTTCTGAGACCCAGCAGAGACCCAAAATCATTGATTTTCGATTTTCGATCTTTGAATTCTGATGAGTCTCCGACTTTGAGCTTCTCCAATGATCGCCACTATTTGAGATCGTCGTGAGGCAAAAGAAAGGCGTCTGAGTTGGTTGTTTCAGGAGTTCGAAGATCGTCGTCAGGCCAGAACATGCCCGACCGCTCCGACACCATTTCAAAGGCCACCTTCGAGTCGATGGGAAGGTTGTTTCAGGAGTTCGATACCAAAGGGTGAGCAAACTCGCTGGAGATAATATCCAATCATCGGATTCAAGTTGATTCCAGGGATATGGTGGTGTAGTCGGAGGAAGAGTAGTCGTCTAGGGCTTGCGTCGTGGTGGTGGTAGTGGAGGAGGCAGGGCTAGTCGAGGAGACTCCTCTGCATTCGTTTTTTTTTTTTTTTCTCCACAAAACTGGGAAGAATTTCAAATTTTTTTAATTTTATTTTTTAATAATAAGTTAGAGTCAAATGACAATTTTATCTTTTAAAATACAGTCATGTGGAAGTCACGTGCTTATATTTAACGGCATCGTGACAGAATATGGGCGGAGGTAACAATGAGTTCAGGTATCACATTGATAACTTTGAAAGTTCAGGTATCATTTTAAAAGTCCTCGAAGTGTTCAGACACTGTTGAAGTAAAAAACCCTTGATAGTATAGAAGGCAGATTAATACATTAGCTAATGAGTCCAGAATTACCAGACAAGAAACTTGTATAGTCAATTGACTCAATTCTTTCTACTTCATTTTTTTAATTATATATATATATATATATATATATATACAAATCCTATCCAGAGCGGTGCTCCGCTTTGAAAATTAACGTGTGAAGCTCGAGTTTTGGGTCACTTTTCGGTTGCATATCCACATCTCGACCGTTCAGTTTTCAGGTACTAGTGTATAGATCGTCTCTGCAAATTTTCAGCCAAAATGATAATCGTTAAGGCATTGACAACTGCCTTAAAGCTAGTACGGTTTAGGTTGACAGATTCAGTCCGTCCATTGGTTTAAGCGAGTTAGATACCTTAACGATCATCAATTTGGTTGAAAATTTGCAGAGATGATCTATACACTAGTACCTAAAAACTGAACGGTCGAGATGTGGATATGCGACCGAAAAGTGACCCACAACTTGAACTTCACACGTTTAATTCCAAAGCAGAGCTCCGCTCTAGATAAAATCTGTATATATGTATATATATATATATATATATTTTCGGTCGCATATCCACATCTCAACCGTTCAAGTTTTAAGTACTAGTGTATAAATCATCTCTGCAAATTTTCAGCCAAATTGATGATCGTTAAATCATTGATAACTGTTTTAAAGCTAGTACGGTTCAGGTTGACAGATTCAGTCCGTCCATTTGTTTAAGTGAGTTAGATACCTTAACAATTATCAATATCTATACAGTAGTACCTAAAAACTGAACGGTCGAGATGTAGATATGCGACCGAAAAGTGACCGAAAACTCGAACTTCACACGTTAATTTCAAAACGGAGCTCCGCTCTAGATAGGATCTGTATATTATATATATATATATATATATATCCTGCTTGTCTCTTTAAATTAAGACTACCAAGAAAAAACTTACAGATCCCGGGATGTAGAGTCGCCGCTTCCCTCCTATTTTCATGGTTAAGATCCCTTCGTCAAGTCCTTTGATCACCTGTTCTTCTCATTTAGATTCACGATTATCAACAACTATTCTTTTAAGTGAAATTACTAGATTGAATTGACAATGTGATAATCTCATTCAAGAGATGCGGCAATAATCCTTGAGACAGCACTACAGTGATGTATGATAAAAAATGCAATTATCCATAGGTTATCCATGCCCATTATTTTCAATTTTACATTTTTTTTGTTCTTTTTTGTTTTTGTTTTTTATTTACCATAACACGGATTGCCATGACAACAGCAATACCTGAACCTCTTATTTCATTTAATTACCGGAAAATCAAATGAGTTGTATTATTTTTTCAGGAAGCCAATTAAGGCTTAAGTTAAATTGTTTTCGAACTGTAAGTCACAAAAATGACACAGTATCATTAATGTGATACATTTTTAGATTAGGGTGACTGAGAACTGTTATCGATGAAAACCAGATGCTTGGAGAGATTTATAGACTTACCTGACCAGAGCCAACACGGAATATATAAAGTTGACCCTTCTCCAATGAACTGCATAATTGAAGAGAGAATATAAGAGTTAGAAACTGGACCTTGTCTAAACCTCAACATAATTTCAAGCAGAGGAAGTTTTCTGGATGCAAAGAGAAAAAAGAAAGCAAAATCTATGTAACACCCCAAACACTTATACGTTAGATCACCAATTATGAATAAGAAATTGATGCTAGGAGCTCAAGACTTTTGGCAGTGTCAAAGTGAAGAAATTGGAGCATCCAACCCAAAACCAATTGGCAGTGTGCCAAGAGCTTATTCATTCTCAACTTCTCATGCAAGGGTTTAATTATTTTTCTAATATGAAATACAATGTGCTGTGACTCGAGCCAAACATGCGTACAACTTAAACTGGGGACATGGAGCATGTGTCTGATACTTAACCTAACACATGGGTTAAGTAGCCATGAAGAAATTTGAGCATCCAAACCGAAACCAATTGGCAAAACCATACAAGTTCGTATCTGAGGTTATATGGTTTTGGGATAACTCAGCTATCACAATAAGAACGCAAAAGTTTTCATGACCAGTAGCGTGCTAGCAGTATTTTTTTTTTTTTTTGTTGGTGTAGTATATAAAAGCATTTTTGAGAATCATAGAAGAAAGAAGCAGAGTATTATGGGACAAAACTCATGTTTTGGTCTTTAGTTTGGTTTTCAGCACCACAATCTTCTGAATTTCGAGGAAATACCATTTTCCTCCATCTTCTAAGTTTCATTTATTTACTTGATTTCTACAAAACTCAGTTTCTCATAAACAAAAGGCATCATGTAATCTATATGCACTTCACTATTTTTTTTGTTCTAGTATCTTGCTATTAATGTCGTCTAACAATGTGGTTACCTGTCAAATATTTGTCCAGACGGAACCATGGCAACATAATTCGCCGCCACCTGCATGCATAATACAGATGGTATCGAAGTTATAAAGACAAAAACATAAAATACAGCAGTCCTAGTATTGGTAGACAGAGAGAGTAAATACAACTCTCTCTCTCTAAAAGACCCCCCAATATTTCCATACATGCTGTCTAACTGGTTTCACAATCAACGTACTCACCAGCCAGACAAGTATTATATAATTCAACTTATACTATGTAGGGGAAACACGATTTCCAGTACAGAAGGCCAAGTAAATTCTAGCTTGGCTCATCAGTTGTGCAAACCATATACGTATGAAGATTAAGAACCGCATCTAACTAGGGAACCAGCATTTTCTGTATGGAGATGCCAACACTTTAAATCTTTAATGCTAAAAATATGTAAATTCCAACTTCCCAACTATCATAGGTTCATAACTAGGCCAAACCCCATTTAACTAGGGAACCTGCATCTTTATAGAGCAACCAGAATTTTTATAATTAACTTTTAAGAGCAGAGAGAGGACTGACCATTGAAAGTATCAAACAACTGTAGCTGCAGATGCTATAATACTGGCCATTCTATGAAGGAGTGCAAAAATGTCTATAAATGGTGGTTAAGAGAAATCCTCTAAAATGGCTAACAGTGAAAGTAGCTGCAGATGCTATAATAATGGCCATTCTATGAAGGATTGCATAATGTCTATAAATGGAGGTTCAAAAGGAAGAGAAATCCTCTAAAATGGCTAACAGTAAAAGAGTAGATATGATGGGGCCAGAGACAAAACTATAGCATATCATTTTCTTAGTTTTATGAATAAGTTATGTTCACAACAGAACAAATGTGTGAGCATCAATGTAGTCTAAAATCCATTAGAAGGCTCGGAAGAAAGAAAACAATCCCATATTTTTTCTGACTGAAGATAAAAACTAGTTCTAAATGATAAAATTATTACAAACCTGAAAACCCACAGGTGGACTGGGGCCTTGACCAACTTTAATATCCTTATACTGCAAACCAGACTCTGTAGTTACCATAGGGACCTTCAAAAAGAGACAAATTTGAGCATCAGTTGGTAGTTTACCACACATAAAATTTTCATATTCAGCAGATATAATCCAATCCTTAGACTGATGTCCAGTGCATTGATCATATGACTGTTACGAAGTTGGAAAAAAAAAAAGAAAAAAAAAGACGTTTCTCATGCTTACAATGGTTCTTGTGGTTTGAATCACAACATGTGTGCAATGTCACAATGGCATTAACACTAAATTCTGTCTCAAAATGCAGACTGCAGGTGTTTCACGCTAAATTGAAAGATTAACGCCGACATACATTTGAATGATTAAACAAAGAATTTTTGTTCTTCTTTTTGGTCAAAGAACAAAGCATTAATTACTTGGAAACTCTGCAAGTTAACTGTGCCCCAGTCCAAAGTATGACCCCTTTTTTATTCATAGAAGACATTCAAGGGAATTAACCTGAAAAGGATTCTTCTTTGGCAGGCTAGAAGAAAGATTAACTTGAATGTCTTAAAAGAGTTACTTTATGAACAAAGTGTTACTTTTTCTTTTCTTTTCTTTTCTCAAAAGAAAGAAAAGAAAAAGTAAGAAAACATAAGTCCATTTGGGTTAGTGTTCAAATTTTCACAGTTGAATGGCAATATTATTTGCCAAGCTTTAGTCTTTATGAACAAATGGTAACAGTGGAAGTAGCAATAAAGAGATAGATAGTGCAGGTAAGGGAGTAGTGCAATCTCACCATACATTTTCTAGCTGTTTTTCACAAGAATCATCACATAGTCGAGGCTTTTCTTCAGGGGGCAAGCCAGCTCCCTCGGCTTGAAATGAGTCTAAGACAAAGCTTGAAAAACCAAAAAGGAAGGCAATCATCTGTCTCCGTTTGATTAGATTAACGTCATCCTTGTATCCTCTTGTGGTTGTACAAAGTTGTGAATTATTGAGACAGAAAATGCCTTGATAATTTGCAGGCATGGTCCTCTTTCCAGAATATGAACCTAACCAAAGATGAGCAATGCACCAGATTAATATTGCAAAAAAAAAAAAAATGGAAAGATGGAATCTGGTATTGACATTTAGTACATTGTATAAAGAGTAATTTGACTGAAATCATATACCCAATAAAGGTGGTCGTCTACCGAGACTGAGACTGAGACTGGAAGTCGATGCCATGGGCAACGCTGTGGCCATTTCTCTCTTCTCCCAGACTATGCTGCTGCTGCAGTCCTTGATTTCTAGAAAGATGAAGATAGATAGGAAGAAGATAATTATGGTTTGGAGGGACAGATGAATATTAGCCCTTGGATTTAAAATCCTGCTCCCCGATCCAACGCCTCAAATGCCCCAAATATAACATAAAAGAAAGATTCAGACGACAAGAAAAGAAGATGTCAGATTTATTCACCAAAGAAAGAAGATGTCAGATGTCACGGCCTCACGACCTCCTTCGTGAGATATTATCCTCTTGCTTTCTATTTGCTCATTTGGTCGACTAGTTATTTTGATTCGGTGCAAAACCATTGTCCTCTAGTCCCAATCAGATGTTCTTACCTACTCTTAGCCTAAAGAGGAGAACTCAAGCACTAGTTACCTTCCGAAGGCCTAGGTAGGTACCCACCCACCAAGGTTTAAGTAGTACGTAGCTCGGATAATTTCCCATTCGAGCATCAATATTGTTAAATGTTGTTTCATGGTATTACCTGCAGCTCAATAAGTTGAAGCTCATTTTTGGGTTCTGTGTTTCTCTGTCGAAAAAGTTGGAACAAAATGCTACAACTTTTGAGGAGGCAGAGCACAAGAGTGAGATTAGGGACTTTTATGGTTATGGATGAATGCAAAGTCCACAGACGTTCCATCTTTTATTCTACATGCTGAATTAGCTCTTCCTATTGTATTCCTTTTCGGTTGAGTATTTCTTCAAATCTGGAAGAGTGTGACAGTTATTGGCTAGCTTGTCACTATTGTTTTATTTAACTCATCTCTGGAACCTTTTTGACCAGTTTCCTAGAGTTGTCAAGGTGACATCTTGTAAATGCACCTCATAGTAAGAATGTGATGTTTTTATTATAACTACTTCTACCTTTCCTAACACTTTGCAGTCATATGCAGATGCAATCATAAGTTCCTTTGAAGATCCTGAGAAATTCTTGGAGCAAGCTCTTCTTCAGAAATGGATGATGAATTGACGAAGATGGTTCAATGCATAACGTGTGGATACTATAGTTAAATATACAGTTCCTTTTACTGAAGGGAGACGAAGATGCTTTAGTTAATTTACAGTTGAACAAGACATGTGAAGTGTTGCACCAGATCAATAGCAGTGCGCGCTTAAGCATTCTATCCTGGATACAGTTTTGAGTTGTTGAAGTCATATTATGTCAATAATTTACAATACAGTATTTCTTTGATTGCAAGCGTTCTATCATATTGAGTCACACGTGCAGTTCTCGCTTTGTTTGATGGTGTGTCTCGGTGATTGACTGCAACTCTTACTCCTACTCCTTCCTGTTATTGTATAGGCCGGTATGTTCGTGATACTACTACTAACCACAGATATACTTTGTTGATTTGATTTCAGGTCACATCCAGGTGGCTTCATACTCCAAAACAATTAACAATTTGAGACTTTTCTTGCTCAGTCAATTCAGAAACAAGAACTGGGTCAATGCCCTGGGTAGTAGTCAATTCAAATATTCCAAGCCTTGGACGGAATTAATAATCAAATTTGTGAGGTCTTCTCTGATTCCACCCAATGACTTAAACCACTCAAACCAGTCTTGGAGTTGACATATTCAAACCCCAATTTTCCTCTTGGCTGTCTATTTCTTTTAGAACTCCTTGGTCAACACGTATGGAGTAGCCCGCCAAAACAGAGACCTGCAAGTCAAGTTGATCAACGAAGTGCTGTCTCACCGGCCACACTATATATACATCAACACAACAAAGGCCTCCTCATCCATCTCATCCACTTCCAATTAAAAATTTGCATCCAATAAAAAACTTTGCTGCTCTAGCTATTACAACCTCTTCGATTCGATTCAGTCATATCCTACTTTTCTGAAGAAGAAAAAAAACACCATAAAGTTTGTAAGATGAACTTCCAGAAGGTGAGTAGCCTCTTCATCGTCTTGGTCATAACAGTAGCAATCTTGGGTCATTCTCAGGTTCAAGCAATTAGACTGCTACCCGAGGACTTTGCCGGTGCTAACCATTTGGAGACATACTCCTCCCCATCATCGCTGGCCTACGAGAAGGCCAAATACACCATGGAATGTTGGCTTCAACGACTGGCTTCAGGACCAAGCCCCAAAGGACCTGGTCACTAGCTAACAAGTGCTCAAACTCTCGTTAAAGGGAACGTATTTAATTAATTCGTCTCTTTTCTTCTCTTTTTGTTGGTTAAGATTTAATGCGAATTTTGTAAATGATATCAAACTATTCTAAATGCAAAGAAAATACCATTCTCTTGTTGAGTGTGAAATTTTGACAGTCGAAGCTTTCAATGTACTTTTCGGGTTCCTCATTCATAATCAGGCTTTGGTACGGTTAGAAATGTTGTTATTGATACGCCTAAAAGCAAGCATATAATTTAACCCTAAAAATATCATTAGTAGTATAAGCAAGTATGGATCGTTCTATTCCGGGGATTGAGAGTACATATGTCATTGTAGGACGAATAAAGAATTAAAATAAGTACAAAGTAAATTATTTACAAAAATAAAACAAAGTATGAACATATTTACTAATTTAAGGGGGGTTTTGATTTAGGGTTCCGAAAATTAACTAAGTAAAGAAAATAAATAAAACACAAAAACATAATTACAAGAATGAAATAGGAGAAACAAAGATCAAAACCAAAGTTATAATCAAATTCGATTCAACTCTAATATTGTTCATCTAAGTCATGAGAAAGAGTCGATCATGTGAAATATTCAAAGCAAATAATTTCTCATATTTTACTTTCCAATGCTAATTAACCTAAGTGAAAGCACAAAGATTAATCCTATCAAACATGCATTCAAGTTCTAGAAAGCTAGGCAATCATAACATGTTAGACGCATGAAGAACACAAGAAAGGATATCAACTCAAGTGTACAACTTGGTATGAAAAAGTCCATCTAATTGCAATCCTTTTCAATTAAATTCAGTTTTTGCCCAAAACCTTTACTACTTTTGATTCAAGTTCACAAAACAATAAGTTGAATCATGTTCTTAAATCTAGCAACATATATAAACCCTATATGTTTCGAACCACACAAGATAAATACATAAAAGATTTCAATCAAACAAATTTAATTAAACAATCTCACAAAAGCAACCAAGAATCACAATATAGGAATCTGAAATTCTCATTCAATCATATAAAATTCGGAATTAAGAACTTTGTTCTAACATCAATGTCAATTAGAACATAACCAACGAAAATCAAAACAAAGTTACAAAGAAGAGGTCAAATTACACCGTGGATGGATGATGGAGATAGAGATGTAGACGTTTGGATCCATGAAGCTTGAAAGCAAGTCTTCAATGGTGGTTGATGGATGGATTGCTCACGGCTCCTTCTTCTCTTCTTTGGCCTTGCTTGAAATTCGTGGGATGCACTAGAGGATGGAGAGAGAAGGAGAGGCTAGACGTTAACTATATGATTTTTTTTTTTTTTTTTTCTGAAAATGTGTAGTGTCCAACTCCCCTTGACGTCAAGAATAGGGTGGTATATATAGGGAACGGTAAGGTGTTGCCCTAGCTTCTTGATTCTTCTATGATTTTCCACAAAATTATAATAAAATTCCACATAGCTTCCACCAATGAGAATTCGCCAAGTAAGCTTTAGTGTGTCTTCCAGCCAATCACAAAACTCCAAAATAAGTCTAAATTCCTTTAATATATATCCTTGCCGAAATTATATAAGGATTTTCTGATTTTCTTCATGAATTTCGGCCAAAATTCCTTTAGGGAATTTAGGGATGCATCTAGACTTGTTTTGGACTTCTTTCTTCTTGCACACACTTCTTCTTTCCTTAAACTTCTCCCTATTTCTTCTCCCAACGTCTTCCTCTTGATATTTTCTGAATTTCACGTTGGCTTCCTCCTTTCTCTCTCTCTTTTCACGGCAATCACACAAAATTAACTCCTCCAAGAATATTTCCTTCCATAAAAATCTCCCTAGAAAATCTCTTGGTGTAATCTTTTATTCTTTTCTTTATTTTCACGCCATCTCTCTCTCTTCCTCTTAGGATTTCACGGCAAACAACTCAACACATACTCCTTTGCGTCACAAAACCCTAATTGCATGGGCTTTTGTCCAATTGCCGAAAGTCCAATTTGAGTTAGAGAGTTCTTGGGCCACCTTGCGTCACCTCCTTGCCATGTCATCTTCTAAGGTCTTCAAGAAGCTTCTCTCACACCACGACACTTCATCATTTCGATTTCCATTCTTGGTTGACTCAAGAGTCTTATTTTGGCAAGGTTTCCTCTTCTGGACAGGATTTCCTAGTTGAAACAGGAAAGCTTCTTTTCTTCATTTCTGCTCATTTATGCAACCCTTTGTATCTCATCTTGTCTCCCTCCCACATTGGTTAGCTCCTCTTTCCATTCATGAGCTCATTTCAGCTCATTTATTCCAAGGACTGAAAATAGAAACTGTTACTAAAAATATAAACTTTCCTAAAATGAAAAACGGAAACTTTCCTAAACTAAAGTGGGAAACTTTCTAAAAATGAGAAATCGAAACTACAAAACGGAAACTTTCTACAATTAGGAACTTTCCCAATCGAAGAATGGAAACTTTCCTAAACAGAGTTTCTTTAAGGAAATAACGCAGGAAATGTAGGGAAATAGCAGTTAAAACGTCGCATTAAAATGCTCCTATCAGTTATGCTTGTTGTTGTGAAAGTTTTGACATGAGTCTCTGTTGGAGACATCACGAGTATGAATTATTTGCAAATTTGTGTGATGTTCCATACTCCCAAGCATAGGAGGTCAAGTTTTAGTAAAGGGGAAAAGTAAGAGTATCGTACCCAAGGGGTTGAGTAACTCTACCCCTAAGATAGATTACCGCGAAAATAAAACCTAGAAAACACATGCGTGTCTATCTTTTTACAAATTAATAGTCTGGGCCATTTGGAAACCAAAACTATCAATAATGATATTTACAATGGTAAAGTGGTGAATCGCCTTTGTTGATTTTAATTTCTATAAAGTAAAATAAGTTGCACAAAAATAAACTAAGCTAATAAAAATAAAATACAATAGAGACTTTGATCAATGAAATAAATAGGAGCATAGGTTTTTGCACCTAGCCTCCCTCATGCATATAATGTGACCCATTTTCTAATAACAACATGCTTTGATAAATTCCCCCTCAGTTTTCGCTAGAGAAACTGAGATACAAACTAATCATGCAACCTAACCATGTTGCTAAAGCAAAGCTAGATTACACAATGTTGTCGAGTATGAAAGTGTATGCAATTTATGAATGATGTGCCCTATTCCCAAGTATAGGAGGTCAAGTTTTAGTAAAGGGAAAAAAGTAAGAGTATCGTACCCAAGGGATTGAGTAACTCTACCGTAGCTAGATCACCATGAAAATAAACCTAGAAAACACATATAAGTCTACCTTTTTACAAGTTCACAACCTTAGCCATTTGGAAGCTAAAGATCATGAGGATGGTATTAACAATTGTGGTAGTGAGCGGCTTGGTTGATTTGAATTTGGATAAAGAAAATTAAGTTGCATAAAATAAAATAAACAAATAAAAATGTAGAGACTAAATCAATGAGAAGAATAGAGACTTAGGCATCGCACCTAACCTTACTCATGCACAAAATGTAACCCATATTTAATGTAATAACATGCTTTGATAAATTTCCCCTTATTGCTTTGATGAAGCTACCAAGAAACCAACTAGTCATGCAATTTAACAATCTCTTCCGAAGCAAAGCTAAATTACACAACCTTTATACCATTCAAATCTTCCAGATCCTAAATGGCCTATGGTGCCGTGAGCCTAAATTCTTCTGGAACCTAAACTCACAACATCATGCTTTAATTTCAAGGTAAGAAATTCAAGCAACTTAGTTCTTCCCGTAGGAATAAGCTAAGCCACCACCTATTTAGCTACATATGCTCACGGAATCAAGAGTTTATCAAGTTCATGTTTCCAATTCATTAATTTCCTAAAGCATGCTTCTAGGTGATAAATCTATAAACACACTTAGGATACATGAAAGTATAGTAGCCAAAAGATTCAAAACATGCATAAAAACATCAAACAACATAAAAATTTATATTATTTGCACATAAGTTAGGCTAGAGCTAGCCCTGCCCTAGCCTCAAATTCAATTACTCACAATACATGTTATTACAAATACAAGCCATAAACATCAAATTAAAGAGAGAAGAAAGAGAAAAGAGAAGAACTACCTAACCTCCAACCTAGCTCCCAAAGATGTCAAATGATGAGAGAATTGCTTCAAGATATGGGATTTTCAGTTTTTACTAGGGCTGGGAATGGGCCCGACCCGTGTAAAATTTGAAGGGCCCGGACCCGGACCGAAATTTTTGGGCCGGGCCTAAATAATATTTTTTAATTTTTGGGACCGAGTTGAGCCCGAACCGTTTTTCCCGGGCAGGGTTTTGCGGGTTTTCGGGCCCAAAAGGCTAAAAAAAAAAAAAAAGAACAGATCGATGAACTTCGATACAAATTGCAGATCTAAGCTCCACTGCTCCAAACCCAAATTGCTCTGCCCAGATCGAAGCTCCAAGTCTGGGTCTATGGAAGATGGGAATCAAGCTCATACTTCGATCCTCTTGCTCAGGCTCGGAAATCAAACTCAAACTTTGTAATCGAATCAAGCTTCCAGACTTTTGCAATCTGTGCAACTCAAATTTGGCATCAACTTCCAGACCTTTTGAGCATTATTTTCCTGGAAAAGCTACAGAAAATCTAGAGAGATTGAGAGAGAGAGAGAGAGAGAGAGAGAGAGAGAGATAGGCGGGTGATGGAATGGAACAGCCACTGTTCCAATGGAGTTTTGCAGATTTTGGGGTTGAGTGACAAAGGCAGACTAGGAATTCTCTCTAAAAGGAATTCTCTCTAATGATCTACCATTGATTTGATGGGGAAGGAGGCTTAGGAAGAGAAGGGAAAAGAAAAAAAAAAAAAAAGGAGTGAGGAACAAGAAGAAGACAGGAACTGGAGAAAGAAGGGACGAGAAGAAAAGAAGAGAGAGTGAAGGAAGGAGAGAGAAAACTAGAAAAAAAAATAAAATAATTGCCTTACTTTTACATGATTTGGGGCCTTCGGGCCTTTTTTTTTTTTTTTTTTTTTTTTTTTTCTGACTTCTAAGGACCGGGCCCGGCCCATTAAATAATGTTTTCGGGCCGGGCTTTATAAAACTGCCAAATTTTTTTAAAGGGCCCGGACAGTTCGGGCCGGGTTTCGGGTTTTGGGGCTAAATTCCCAGCCCTAGTTTTTACAACCCAAAACACCATACACATCTACAAAGCTCAAGGGCTTGGATATGTGCAAGCAAGTGTTGTGATTGATTTAGAGTGTGTAGTAACTTCGGTTTTGGTGAAACCCAAGTGCCTACACCTATTTCTCACACAAACTTAATGAACTATGTACAAGGTATGAAAAACTAACCTAAAACTAGAGAAAAGAGAGATTTTGATGCTCCAAAATGAGAGAGCCAAGGGGATGCACGGTTTTGGGGAGAGCGAAAGGGCTATTTAAAGGCCAAGGGCAATCCAAATCAAGGGTGGAGATCAAAAGAAATGAAGGTCTAGATGTGATTGACAAATATGCGAGCACAAATTATGGATCTAGTCTTTGACTCCATATAAAAATGACTTAGAAAGCCCATAGATATTTTGGTGGAGGAGAAAAAGTAATGGTAGAAGGGTCATTGTGTAGGGGAACAAGGTAATAAATGGGAGACAAAAGTGTAAGGTGTAAGAATGTGACCACTTGTTATCTTTCAAATTTTGAATTTCAAAATAATCTATACCTAAAGTCTTCCCACCTAAAGTCTCTAACCCTAATCAGCCCTTTCTTGTCCTCCACACATGTTCTCGGCAGACCAACTCTGCCGGAAATGTCCGGAATCCGGCGTTGACCACCGTTGACCCATTTTTTGTCCGTTTTCGCACTTTATTCTCCTTTCTTCCTTCAATTGAATCTCCACTGAGAGTTCAGAATTGGCCTTTGACTTCTTCATACCAAATGTTCCTCCATGAGTGTAGATCATCTTGGTAAAATTTGAGAGCTTAATTCTTCGTGATTTACCAGGAAATGCTGCCGGAATCAGTACAGGTCCGGTTTTGAAGTTTTTGTCTTCTAGTGCGGAAAATTGGACCGATCTTTTGAAGGCCTTCCACTCCAAAATAGCTCTTACACTCTTCATAAAAAATGATCCTTAGGATGTTTCAAATGGATCTGGAAAGTTTCAACTCATTCGGAGTTCATTTGATCAGTCTACCGCTCTTCCTTCCTTGTCTAGCTCGGTTTCTCCTAGCCGGAGTAGGAAAATGTTCTAAGATTGACTTTTTAGTGCATTTCCAAGCTTCTCCATCATTTCCTAGCATGATAAGGAAAACATAATAAATATATATAAATAAACATAAAGGTTAAGCAAAAGTGCAAGATTAGGGGAATAATTACTAGGTAATTATGGACCTAACACACAACTTTAGTTCCATTTACATTCGCTAAAACAAAAAAGGGCTTTGTTGCCGTAAAGCCTAAAGCCTCTTGACTCTTAAACTCATGACACCAAGCAATAATTTTAAGGTAAGGAACCCAAGCAATCTAGTTCTTCCCGTAAGAGTATGCTAGACATCACCATATTAGCTAGCTACACCTGCTTCTCGATTACAAAAGATTGTCAAGCTTAAGTTTCCGATTTCATTAATTCCTACAACATGCTTCTAGGTGACAAATCCAAAAACACATGTAAGAAACCATTAAAGTAAAGTAGCTAAAGGATTCAAAACATGCATATTCACCAAAAACATGGCATCACATTATTTTATACATAAGTTTGGCTAGGGCTAAGGCCTAGCCCCAAATTTATTCTACTCACGACCTATAGTTACATACATCAAACCCATAAACATAATAACATCAAGCAAAAGTGAGGAAGAGTAGAGAAAGTGGTTGGTTACCAAACTAGCTCCCCTTGATGCAAAACTAGTCAGATATGCTTCAAAGTATGGAAATTTCGGTTCTTTCAAATCCAAATTGCCATAAAATCCACAAAACTCTTAGAAACTTGAAGAACAAAGGTTTGAGATGACGAAACTAAGGTGTGATTGATCAATGATGTATGGACTCTTCGATTTTAGAATAAAACCCCAAGAAGCTATACACTTTGCTCTACACAAAAGCTTGGAACTATAAACTACATGATGAAGAACTACGGAAAATGGAGAGGAAATGGAAAGAGAAAAGAGATGAAATGGATGAAGGAATACGTGTAAAAACATCCAAATGAGGGGAGGGAGTTTTTTTATAGGCCAAAAGTGATGAATGGATGTTGGAGATCAAAGGAAATAAAGGGTTAGATGTGATTGACAAATGTGTAAGCACAAAATGTGGATCTAGTCTTTAACTCCACATAGAAATGACCTAGAAAGCCCATAAATATTTTGGTGGAGGAGAAAAAGTAAAGGTAGAAGGGTCATTGTGTAAGGGAACAAGATAATAAATAGGAGACAAATGTGTAAGATGTAAGAATGAGACTACTTGTCATATTTCAAATTTTGAATTTCAAAATAACCTAGACCTAAAGTCTTCCCACCTAAAGTCTCTAACCCTAGTCTAATCTTCCTTGTCCTCCACACATGGTCTTAGCCGGCCAACTTGGCCGGAAATGTCCGGAATCCGGCATTGACCTCCGTTGACTTATTTTTCGTCCGTTTGAGCACTTTCTTCCTTCATTTTGATCTCCACCAAGACTTCTAAATTTGTCATTAACTTCTTCATACTAAATGTCCCTCCATGAGTGTAGATCATCTTAGTAAAATTTCAGAGCTTAGTTCACAATGGTGTGGCCGAAAATGCTGCCGGAATCCCTACAGGTCTGGTTTTGTAGTTTTCGTCTTTTAGTCAGAAAATTGGACTGATCTTTTGATGGCCTTCCACTCCGAACTAGCTCTTGAACTCTTACAAAATGATCCTTTGGATGTCTATAATAGATTTGAAAAGTTTCAACTCATTTGGAGTTCGTTTGATTAGGTAGTTGGCCCTCTTTCCTTGTCTAGCTCGGTTTATCCTAGACGGAGTAGGAAAATTTGCTAAGATTAACTTTTTAGTGCATTTCCAAGCTTCTCCATCATTTTCAAGCATGATAAGGAAAATATAATAAATAAATATAAATAAACACAAAGGTTAAGCAAAAGTGCACGATTAGGGGAATAATTATTAGGTAATTATGGACCTAACAGTCTCGACTCCCAATTTTGAGTTGAGGCGGTGGCGCGTGGGACCCAAGTGTTGCAGTTTGTGGTGGCGGGTGAGGGCTCGTGCTACCGCTTTATTCTGAGAATTTACGATCGTTAAGTAGTGCTAAGTGAGTGGAATCTGTTGCTATAACTTATTTGACAAGTTTTGATTGTTTGATCATCGATAAGAATTTAATATTTAATAGTTTCTCATTAGGTTATTTGAATTATCTGTTGCCACAAAATAAACAATCAATCATTAACATCATAAATACATTTAAATACGTCATTTACATATCAATGAGCATACACCAGAACATATCAGATACACATCGACATAAGCATGACAAGGAGACTTGGAAAACCAACCTTTTTCAGTTGCTTGGATAGCCATCTGAAAATGAGCAGAGTGCGGCTGGAAATGATGGCAGGAGCTAGAATGAGGAACTCAATAAAAGCCTTCTGTGAAGCACTCAATATCTGAAAAGCTAGATGGTATTGCTGCTGTATTTTCAGCGTGTATTGAGTGAACACAGGGACTTCTATTTATACAGAGAAGTGGATCACTCTAAGCTCAGTCCCATCAAGGAGTTAGAGTTTCAATCCAACTCTACTGCATATGCATATCTTCTGTTATCTTGATATATAAGATAATGATACGCTCAATTTGATTGTCAATTTAAAACCCTATCAATGTAGTAAGAATAAGTAGGGATCGTTCTCAACCGGGGATTAGGGCCTAATTACTTCCTGAAAAATAAAACGTTAGTAAAACAAATGAAAGAATATATATACACACACACATTATTTATGAAAAATATAAATAAGGGGATTTAGGATTTATTTTATCTAACAACTAAGTATTCATCAAAACCAAGAATCAAATTGAAATTAAATGAATGGAACGAAAATTATATGTAATTAACTACTACTAACATGTTGGCAAGGTTTCAAACATTAAATCACGAATCAAAATATGTTTAAGCATAGAATCAATCAAGAACAAAGATGAATGCATACAAAGTTCTTTTTACTTCCCTTAATTAAATTAACTAGATTAATGCACCACAGTTAACCCTATTAATCATGCAATCACTAGTGGTAGCTAATCACTAACAAAAACACTTTCAATGCATTAAGAATCATGGAAGTTTGATCAATTCAAGTCAAGAACACAAGTTATAACGCTAATCAAGCATGCAAAACTCATTGTTAATTCACCTAAGTATTTTTAGGTTTTCCACCGAAATTATTAAAGCCTAGAACGCTAGCACCTTAATATGGATTCAATTACATGTTCATCAACCTAAGTATGCATCCAAAGATCAATTAACACATAAAACATGAGATTGAAGTTCGAAATTAACAATCATGCAAGCATATAATGAAATCGCAATTTATCTTTTGAAAACCTAAAACCAAATTCATGCTTCATAGTATTTGGAAATCACATAACTAAATTCAATCTTTCATCAACACAAGTAATCGCAAATCACCAATCCAAAACAGAAAATAAAATCGCAAGTTCCATAAAACCCGAAATAGAATTCTCATACAAAACCGAAAACATAAGTGAGTTCCATGGTTACACTTTTTGATCTTCAAGAACGCAAGAAGCTTCAAAAGGTGGTGGAATGGATGAGAGCTACGGCAAGGATGCTTGAATGGATGAATGGATGCTTCATGGCCTTGAACTTTGGATTTCTTGAAGTTGCTGAAACTTGGAAGAGAAAGGGGAGTGTTTGTGTATTTTGATTCTGAATTTTTGTGGTGTCCCAAATGTCTTCACAACCTCTCTTTATATAGTGAACGGCAAGGGCTAGAGTTCCCTTGAATTTCTCTTGAATTACATCACTTCGACCAATAAGAAAATTGCATATGAATTAGAGAGCAAGTAACCTTTCTTTGGCCGAAATCTTCCATGTATGTAGACTTGAATTCGGCCTCCTTGTATATAGAGTCATAAATCAATTATTATTCCTCTATTTTCTCTCATAAAATCCCAAGAAAATCCAATAATATCCCATAATATCTTTTGCCGAAATCTTCTAGTAATTCCTTGTAATTCTCATGGCATAAGCATGCAGAATGGGCCATGGACTCCTCCAAAACTTCAAGAAGGATCTAGAGCATCATGTGCAAGCCACATGCTTCAAACTTCGGGCCAAACTCTCCCAAAATGGGCCAATTCGAAATTAATCTTCATATTGCCGAAATTCCTTCTTTATTCTAGAACATTCTTGAACTATCTTGAGTCATCTTCAGGATACAACATCTCCTAGCACCACCAGGACTCCTACTATGAGCAGGTTTCCTAGTCCAACTAGGACTCTGTCATTTCTCATTTCCGAACATCATTTTTCCGAGCTCACTTCTAGTTGCATTAGGATTCCTACTTCAACTGGGATTCCTTCTCCTAGTAGAACTGGGAAAGCTTCATTTCTCCATTTCTTTGTCATTTCTGCACCACATTTCCTCCTTGCCTTGATTTTCATCATTTCTAGCTCTTCTTAGCTCATTTCATGCGTTTGGAGCTCAAATGTATCTAAAAACACAAAACTAAGTCAGAAATGATATTGTTAAGAGAATAACTAAGCAAAATGTAGAGAGAAATGCACTAAAAACATAGAAAATATTAGTCTGATCAGATAACTACATTAGCCTCTTGTATTTATCTAATCAGAATGCTTAGATAAATATTACCAAGTTTAAATTAAATTGTCTATCTCTTGTTGAATGTCCTACTTTAATACAACAGTTGTTATGCTTAATGAAACTATCTTCAGTCCACTCTAACATTCTCCTACTTGGACTGGAAATAGTTTCTATAACAAGAAGTCATATGGATTTAGGTGTAATAACAGTTCTTTATTGCGCATTGAGATAAACAACAATTAATAGGCTAATAACATGATCTGTCAAAATGCTAGAATGATACAGAATTAAGAAACAAGCTGTGTTAATGAAGGCATAGCAGTTGCAAAACTACTTGTATCATTTTCACACCCCACATGAATCATTGAAGATATCAGAACTTGCAAAAGTTACCTGATCATTCTAAAGATTTAACATTAATGCAAGATAGTCTTCTTTTTGGGTTCTGTATGCATGAACTTTCTGCCTGAAAATTTTCTTCATGTACTCACTTTAATGACCTGCAAATAAAATAGAATAGGTGCATATTGCAGCAATATAACATAACAAAAGCTACAGCAGCCATATCATATTCAACTAACCAAAATATGAATCTCAATATGTAAAACAATATGTAGAGCTGCAACTCAAAACTGAAAATTCAATTTCATGCAATTCCAAAAATTCTCAATCAAACTTATAATTCATTACAATGAGAAAATTCCAAAAAATAAAGGAATGGTTTCGAAATAAGACAATGCTAAAACAAACTATCTTATTCAAAAACAAGGCACTTCCACTGATCTCAAGCATCCAAGTTTGACAAAATGCCAATTTCAGTAGCATGTTGCTTGAAAGCAGCCACTATCATGGCCTTTGTAAAGGGATCAGCCAACTGAAAATCAGTACCAACCTTCAAAACTTCAATTTCCCTATGCTTGACTCTTTCTTTCACACTGTAATATTTAAAGTCTATGTGTTTGGAGTTAGTAGACCTCTTATTGTTCCTGGTAAAGAACAATACAACTGAATTGTCGCAGTAAAATTTCAAAGGTTTTGAAACAATGCTATCAACTGCCTTGGTTTGAACCAGAATTTTTTTCAACCAAAGTCCTTCACAAACAGCCTCATAAATAGCTATAAAATCAGCCTGCATTGTAGAAGTGACAATCAAGGTTTGCTTGACACTTCTCCAAGCAATGGCTCCTCCTGCAAGTGTGAAAACATAACCTGAGGTAGACTTTTTGGAGGAAGGAAAGTGACTGGAAAAATCTGGATCACAGTAGCCTACAACCTCAAGTTCCTTGACTCTTCTATACACTAACAGATGGTCTTTTGTTCTCTGAAGGTACCTCAAAATCTTCTTGCCTGCTATCCAATGCTCAGGGCCTGGATTGGACTGAAATCTTGACAAAATGCCTACTGCATAGGCTAGGTCAGGTCTAGTGCACACTTGTGCATACATCAAACTACCTACAAGCTGTGCATAAGGCTTAGTCTTCATATTCTCTCTTTCAATCTCATTTTGAGGGCATTGTTCCTTAGTCAATTTGTCACCCTTTGACATGGGAACCTCTCCATTTGCATAACTCTACATGTCAAATCTCTTCAGAACCTTATTAATATAACCTTGTTGTGACGGCCCCAACAAATACTTTGTTCTATCCCTCTTGATCTCAATCCCCAAGACATAGCTAGCCTCACCTAAATCTTTCATGTCAAGTTTCTTTGACAAGAAATCCTTAGTAGCTTTCAACAACTTCAAACTGGTACTAGCAACCAGAATGTCATTAACGTACAATATTAGAAAAATAAAAATTTTCCCTTTTGTCTTCATGTACACACACTCATCCACCTGATTTTCTTTAAAGCCAAAATTACTGACCACTGCATCAAACTTCAAGTACCACTGCCTTGAAGCCTGTTTCAAACCATAGATGGATCTATTCAACTTACACACTAACTTTTCAGTTCCAAGTTCAATGAAGCCCTCAGGTTGCTTCATGTAAATCTCTTCCTCAAGCTCACCATTCAAGAAAGCTGTCTTGACATCCATTTGGTGCAGCTCCATGTCATAATGAGCAACTAAGGCCATGACAACTCTAAAAGCATCATTTGTTGAAATAGGAGAAAATGTTTCGTTAAAGTCAATGCCTTCTTGCTATGTGAAGCCTTTAGCCACTCGCCTGGCTTTAAACCTCTCTATACTTCCATCAGATTGGGTTTTGGTTTTAAATACCCATTTACAACCTATGGCCTTATGATTTTCTGGCAACTCAACAAGCATCCACACCTTGTTAATATGCATGGACTTTAGCTCAGAGACCATTGCCTCCTCCCATTGGTGAGATCTTTCACTTTCAATTGCCTGTTTGAAAGTTATGGGAACATTAATCTCACCAATGTCAAAATCTGGCTCCTATAAATAAATCTGAAAATCTGCAGCTAAAGCTGATCTTCTAAGAACAGGTTGTGGTGGTGGTTGTGCATTTGTTGGTTCTTGAACTAATGGTGCAGCCACAACATCAGTTTGAGCATGGTTTTGAGTTACAGGTGCAGATTGAGTACCAAAATCAGATAAAACAACAACAGGTTCTTAAATAGGAGCATCTACAACATTTGTCTCAATCTCAGGTAATTCATCAAACTCAAAATCCTCAAACTTATCTGTAAAGTTAACCTCATCAATGAATATTGCCTTATTGGTTTTGATGACTCTAGATGTATGTGTAGGACAATAGAACTTAAAGCCTTTTGAATTCTCTGGATAGCCAATAAAATATGCAGAAACAGTCTTGGAATCAAGTTTAGATCTTGAGGGTTATAGGGTCTGGCTTCTGCCTTGCAGCCCCAAACATGGGTATGCAACACACTAGGTTTTATGTTTTTCCAAAGCTCAAAAGGTGTTTTGCTCACTGCTTTGATGGGTGTCATGTTGGTCAAATAATTGGCTGTTTAGAGTGCCTCTCCCCACGACATCCTAGGAAGACCTGAAGTGCACATCATGCACCTCACCATATTCATAAAAGTCCTGTTTCTTCTCTCTGCAACCCCATTTTGCTCGGGAGTTCCAGGTTTAGTGTAATGGGCCTGGATGCCTTGTTCTTGTAGAAACAAGGCAAAAGGCCCTTTGTGCTGGCCAAGCTCAGTGTACCTCCTGTATAACTCACCCCCTCTATCTGATTTGACTGTTTTAATGATTGTGTTCAACTCTTTCTCTACTTCAACTTTATAAATCTTAAATTTCTTTAAGGCTTGTGCTTTTTCTGAGATGAGATAAACATAGCAGAATCTTGTATAGTCATCTATGAATGTGATAAAGTATTTATTACCACATAAAGTCTAAGTCGCAAAAGGTCCACAAATGTCTGTGTGAACTAGTAGCAACACACTTGTGCTTCTAGTTGCTGTTTTCTTTTTCTGTTTGGCATACTTGCCCTTAACACAATGCAATCAGTCAAGTCTGAGAAATCAAGTTTAGGAAGAATTCCCTGATTAACTAGAAGAAGCAGTCTCTCTTTAGAAACATGGCCTAACCGTCTGTGCCACAAATAATAAGGAGAATTTTCTGAAAACTTTCTTTTAGAACCAATCACCGTAGCAGAATCAATACAAGAATCAACCACACCATTCACATTTTCAAGCAAAAGCACTTGTTTAGAAGTCGAAGATGCAATAGAAGATGAAGCAGGAAGCACCCAGTAATCATTAATAAAAGAAGCATGTCCAACAAATTGGGATCTGAGGGTAATTTTTATTCCAAAAAATCTACTAAAAAATTGAATTGTTTCTTGACCAAAACACTAACTGAAATGAGATTCCTTCTCATCGAAGGAATATAATAAACATCTTCTAAATAATAGAAAACACCAGGCCTAAACTCTAGCTTCACTGTCCCAACTGCCTTGATAGCTACCCTCATCCCATTTCCTACATGGATATTGACTTCATTTGGCCTTGGCTGCCTCTGGCTTTGGAACCCCTGCAAGGAATTTGTAATATGGATAGGTGAGGCTGTATCAAAACACCAACAACTAGAACTAGTGTTAACTAAATTAACTTCAATGGAAAAAACTAATTTGTTACCTCCTTACTTACCTTCCAGGCCTTATAGGCCTCACAGTCTCTCTTCATGTGACCCTTTCTCTTGCAGAAAAAACATTTGAAGCTCCCCTTCTTCTTTTCCAGGTTTTCTGGTTTCTTATGCATGTGGTGATTTGCCTTAGACTCATTCCCAGACTTTCCCTTTTTCCACTTAGATTTAGCAACCAAATTCACAGTCACCTTTTTCCCTTTCTTAATCCTCTCATGAAGAGCACACAAACTGCAATTAATTCATTTAGGTTCCACTTATCCTTCTGAGTGTTGTAGGTGGTTTTCAGACTCTCAAAGTGCTGGTTAGGTAGGGATTTGAAGGCAAGCTGAATAAAGAACCCCTCATCTACTCTCATGTCAAGGTTGGCTAGCTGACCTGAAATGTTCATCATCTCCATAAGGTGCTCTCTCATGTTCTGATTCATGCTAAACTTCATGCTGGTCAGTTTGTCTAGCAGCATACTAGCCTCTATTTTTTCATTAGTAGTGAACTTCTCAGCTATGCTTTGAAGGTACTCAGAAGCCAAGGCTTTGTCAGGAATGGCACCCCTCACTATGTCAGACAAAGTTTTCATAGTGGACAATCTACAGATTCTATTTGCCCTGGCCCAATCTTTGTGAAGTTCCTTTTCTTGGTCTGTACTCTCATTGGTTACTACAGGTTCATCCACAGTTAAGCACCAGTCCACACTTTGGTCAAGCAAATAAAGGTCTAGGTCAGTCCTCCACTTCCTGTAGTTACTACCATTCACCTGAACATAGTGTTGATGCTCAAAACTGAAAATAAACAAAACAGGGAGGTCTAAGTCTTATTTCTAGTTAAAATTCAAAACAAGAAAATAACCAGAAACCTTAATAATCTCAAGGTCACAAGCAATGAAATTATAACCTATAAACAAGACATTCTGAGTCTTATACCATATCAATATCATCAACCATCAAAAGCATAATACATTAAGTTACAATATGCATTTCAGAAACATTGATATAGAAATTTAAGCATACTGAATACATTTTTCAATAGCAAGAGTACCTGTGTGGCAAAATACATGCTATTCTTGATTTTCTTTTAATTGTACCACATTGAAAACAAACACGATATAAAAAGACAAATCAATACATGTTTGGCAAAAAGAGAATGTCTAATTATGCTTTATATGTCTGAATACAATATGTACAAAAAACAGTTTGTGTTTAAATAATGTAGAGTTAATAGCCATCTGTGGATGATACAATCATTATTTAAACACACTCTATGCAATGTTCCAGTTTTAGTATCTTCACAATCAACAAAAGTTTTCCAAAATTCTTTGTTGTATGCAATATGAAATTAAAAAGACTCAAGTTGATATTCAAAAATTGAAACTGATATCCGTATGCTCCAGACCAGAAACAAGTGTTTACTAAGAGCTCTCTTTTACTTGCAATACAAAAACTTGACAATCAAACTTGCAACAGGGAGATAGTTACAATTATTTAAAGGTAAAAAATTCCCACAAGTGGATTTACGATCATGTCATCAAGCAATTATATAATCATACCATCTCATTGAAAGCAATTTTCAAAGAATCATTCATCCACATGTCGTTCAATATATAAGCAAATATAATCAACCAACATGAAAACAATCATCAAACAATTCAAAATTTAAATTTCATCTGGGCACCAATCTTGTCACGCCCCTGATTTTACACACATGAAAATCGATATATATAACCCCATAATTATATATGCGTGAACGTCCAGTCATCAATACAAAATACCTGGAATCTTTTTTTCCTTTAACTTACACATATATTGATGCCCTGAACCCTCAAAGTTAATATACACTCGCTCCATAGAGTTATATATTACACAAGCTTACGAATTAAATTGTCAACAACAAGATAAAACGTAAATGCTCCTCAGAGCTCACTACAACGGAAGTCCAAATAACGGTAAAGTCACAAAATTTTCTTCCTACCGTTTAGCTGCAAGTATGCAACCCCAACTTCAGCCCCGATTCTCCTGACCTGCAGGATTAACCCCTACACCGTTTGAATGGTGCACCGGGTTGCCACACAACAAACCCGGTAAGCTTTTGCAAGCCCGTATGAGTAACTCAAACCACACACAACTCACGCCAATCACGAGAATAACTCACACGAATCACGTTTAAATCAATAAACAAAGCACGAGATAAACTCACTCAAATCACGTTTAAATCAATAAACAAGGCACGAGATAAACTCACTCAAATCACGTTTAAATAAATAAACAAAGCACGAGATAAACTCACTCAAATCACGAGATAAACTCACACGTTTAAATGAATAAACAAACGCGTTTCAATCAAGAAACAAAGCACGAGATAAACTCACACGTTTAAATGAATAAACAAACGCGTTTCAATTAAGAAACAAAGCATGAGATAAACTCACACGTTTAAATGAATAAACAAACGCGTTTCAATCAAGAAACAAAGCACGAGATAAACTCACTCAAATCACGTTTAAATAAATAAACAAAGCACGAGATAAACTCACTCAAATCACGAGATAAACTCACACGTTTAAATGAATAAACAAACGCGTTTCAATCAAGAAACAAAGCACGAGATAAACTCACACGTTTAAATGAATAAACAAACGCGGCGGACAGACTAGAGCTCTAACTGATCGTATTCACTAACCCGGCCAAAGGCGTGAAGTCCCGATTTTCCCACCCACGATCCTAAACTCGTAAGTCTTTGGACCCGCGGTATAAATACCAAAACATTAAAGGAGTCACAATGGACCCAAAATGTTACACGAATCTAAAATGAAAGATTCCCCGTAATTGATCCCTATCAATTACTCCCGGTAAAAACCCATATTTGAATAAACCACCCGCGAACTAAAATGTTCCTCAAATACACAAATCTCAACGCTTTTCAAAACAAATCGAAATCAACATTTCCACAATCATTTGTTTTCCAAAAGCCACAACCCAAAACAATAAAAAGCATCATTTCATGCATATTGCTTCAAAATCCACAAACCACCAAAACACATATATTTCACGTAAATATATATATACGTAGTCATCCGCTCAGGAATGCCTACTAATACTAACTATAGTTTGTAGTTAACTAAATAACTCTCAAAACGATAAAGGTAAGCCCGTTCGTGATATGAACTTCGTGAGATTACTCACCTCGAAACTCCCGCTGCGTCTTCTATACAGAACCGAACTAACACTATCACCAACAACTCGTTCAATTCACCTTTAGAAGCACCTAATCCCCAATGATCAAAATCAGTAACGATTCACATTTGATTTAAGTCCGAAACCCTTGTTTTGAACTAAAATCCCCAAAGTGGCGCCAATCGAGGCAAAACCACATCCGAGACCTTCCAAAGTCTCTGGAATACGTCCACGATCGATGTGACCAAACCACAAGTCGATCGGACGCTCAAATCCTCACGGATAGAATAAATCAATCGGTATGAAACTGCAAAAATCATAACAATTCCATACGAACTCCGATTCTCGCGTTCCACATATCCACGAACTCGTATCGACGTGCTCTACAACTTTCATGAAGGAAGTTTTCGGAGAATCTCAACGTATCAAAAGTCAACCTTGAAACCCCCATAATTCCACACTTTACGAATAAAAATTCGTCCGAAACACTTCCGCTCCGTCCACGAGCCACGAAACCGTCCGATACCCATAATTTAAATTCCGGAAAATCCTCGGAAAATAAATACGAATTTCCGGGGCATCACAAACCTAGTAACTTAAATGCCCCCCAGGAGAGCTTTATGGTTCTGAACATGCAATTCAAAATGAGATTAACAGAAATTTCAATCTTCACAGAAAACATACTCGGATGCTTTCCAGCGCTGCAAAACAAGTGTTAGCGGAAGCAATTCTATACATACAGCATGTTATCGAACCAGTCTGAGCAAGTATCATCAATCAATTCGAGCCGAGTAATCCGAATTCAACAAAATCAATTCAGCGTTCTTTCTCCAGAAAAAAAAAAAAAAAAAAAAAAAAAAAAAAAAAGGACCATTAGAAGACAACAATGACTTTTGTTTAAGTGAGGGTCTGTAATAAGGTTGCGGGTTAAGAAGATCCACTTGTTTTAAAATGGGTTGGGTCATGCTTTTTGGGTCCAGAAACGGGTCTAAGCCCAAATGATTTGTTTCATTTCATTTCCATCAAAAAGAAACATTTGTGAAAATAACATAACATGTAAACAACGATTTGTGCAAAATGATTTGTGGCTCTGACACCACTTGTTGCCACAAAATAAACAATCAATCATTAACATCACAAATACATTCAAACACGTCATTTACATATCAATGAGCAGACACCAGAACATATCAGATACACATCGACATAAGCATGACAAGGAGACTTGGAAGACCAACCTTTTTCATTTGCTTGGAGAGCCATCTGGAAATGTGCAGAGTGCGGCTGGAAATGATGGCAGGAGTTGGAATGAGGAACTCAATAAAAGCCTTCTGTGAAGTACTCAATATGTGAAAAGCTAGATGGTATTGCTACTGTATTTTCAGCGTGTATTGAGTGAACACAGGGACTCCTATTTATACAGAGAAGTGTATCACTCTAAGCTCAGTCCCATCAAGGAGTTAGAGGTTCAATCCAACTCTACTGCATATGCATATCTTTTGTTATCTTGATATATAAGATAACTACATTAGCCTCTTGTATTTATCTAATCAAAATGCTTGGATAAATATTACCAAGTTTAAATTAAATTGTTTATCTCTTGTTGAATGTCCTACTTTAATACAACTGTTGTTATGCTTAATGAAACTATCTTCAGTCCACTCTAACATTATCAAGTCGATGTAATCCTTAAAGTCTGAGCTTATTTCGATGTGAATTTGGATTTCGTGTTTTAGACGAGCTATCGGATCTTCCACATTAAAAGAACAGGTAAGGCAAGTTCTCTTGTACACCCAACTTTAGCTAGATTTTCACCCACTATGCAGTGGTTTCGACACTAAGAGTCCAACTCTAATTCTCGAAAGACTCCCACTACAATCATTGCTGAAACTTCCCTTAATTGGATAGTACGTTCTTATTATCGGCCAATACACTCTGCTAGTCTTGGAAGGTAGGAGAACCAATTTGATTCTCGAACCCTAATCGAAGAGGAGGATGTGGTTGAACTTCTTCAAACTTAAGTAGTTCTCGGCATTAACTATTCCTAAAAATTATTAATCATTGACATAGTAGAATATCATGAACTTTAATCCATCAACCAAGTGTTTACATGTTGATATGTCAAATTTAGGTACAAATTAATATATTCGGGTAGGCTCAATTCGGGCTTTGGGGTTGGATTTGGGTGCGTGTTTGAGTTTGGCTGGTCTTGGATTTGGGATCCTGGTGAATTTCAAATCTAGATCTGGGATTCATAGATCTTTGGTTATATGCTTCAGCCTAATAAGGCTTGGATTTGAAATTTCTTCTTAGGAGACTATAAGTCGATAACTGAGTAGCTCTATTTTCGATAGTGACAACGCGGAGGCAATGATGCTTGGCTTGACCTAGGGTTCGACTAAGAGGTTAATGATGAGTCTATTAGTGGCCAGTACATACATTTTTTTATGTTAGTTTCTCATTAATTTTCTCTATTTGTGTAGACATGTGCTGGTTAATGAAATATCGTTTTGAGATGGTTGTTGACATGTTTTATTATAATATTAAAACATTTGTTGCTTATTCTATAAAGCAAAAATGGAATAAGGTCGAAACAGATCCTAATGTCTTGACTGCTACAACATCACAATGTAATAGCAACTCCCAAATGAAAAATATTTTTAGAAGTGTTTCTGCCCATTTTAATACAACATATTAGTACATACCATTGTCAATGCGTGGCCTCTAGAACTAGGGTGGCCTCGCAAAACCGAAAACCGAAAAAAACTGCACCGAAACCCGAACTGAAGCCAAACAAAACCACACCGAAACCCGAACTGAAGTCGAACAAAACCGCACAAAAAAAAAAACCGAACCGATTTTGTTAAGTTCGATTTTCGGTTTCGACCTGGTAAAAACTGAACTGAACCGAAAACCGAATTACTGTTCATATTTGACAAAACAACATCGTTTTGTTTTAGGGTTAGAGAACAACTAAACAGCCTCGACCCAAGCAATTTTGCTGCCTCACTTTTCTCTGAGTCTCAACCACTCAGCTCTCACTTCTCTCAGCCCAGTGATACGCTCAAAGCAAGCATATAATTTAACCATGAAAATGTCATCATTAGTATAAAGTAAATAGGGATCGTTCTATTCCGGGGATTGAGAGGACACCTGTTATTGTAAGACAAATAAAGAATTAAAATAAAAACAAAGTATAATATTTACACATATATATATATATATATATTATTTATGAAATTAAAGGGGGTTTTAGGGTGTTAGGTTTTCGAAAATTAAAAGAAAGAAAGAAAATTAAATATAAACAAAAACACAAATACAAGAATGAAACATAAGAAACAAAGATCAAAACCAAGTTCATAATCAAATTCGACTCAATCCTATAATCGTTCTTCCAAGTCATGAGAAAGAAGTTGATCATGTGAAACATTTGAAGCAAACGATTTCCCATATTTTACTTTCCTTTACTAATTAATCTAAGTGAAAGCACAAAGATCAATCCTATCAAACATGCAATCAAAGTGTAGAAAGCTAGCAAATCAAGCCATGTTCAACGCAATAAACAAGAGAAAGGTTATCAACTTAAGTGAACAACTTAGTATGAATAAGTTCATCTAATTGCAATCCTGTTCAATTAAATTCGATTCTTGTCCAAAACCTTTACTACTTTTGATTCAAGTTCACAAAACTATTAGGTGAATCATAAACTTAAATCTAGCACCAATTACATGCAAACCCTAGATGTTTCGAACCAAATAAGATAAACACAGAAAAGATATCAATCAAGCAAATCTAATTGAACAAACTCACAAAAGCAACTTAGAATCATAATCATAGGAATCAAAATCTTCATTCAATCATAAAATTTCAGAATTAAACTTTGTTCAAACATTGTTGTCAACTAGAAACAATTCCAACGAAATCAAACAAGGTTACAAAGAAAGAGGGCGAATTACACTGTGAGATGGAGATGGGGATGGGTGATAGGAGCATAAATGCGACGAATATAGTGTGAAATCCCTTACACTTTTCTTAGCTATTTCCTTTAAAAAGTCAGTTTTAACTTTGTTTTCTTTTTAGGTAGTTCGTGGAGTGATTCAAGAGAAATAAGAGCTGAAAGTGAGCAACGAAGCCATGGATCATAAAGTACTGATGCAGAGGACCAAGTTTAATCAACCATTTGGCTAGAAATTAGAAGGGAAGTCTACGGAAATCGTTGTGCAAAACAGTTGCTGCAAAGCAGAAAAATGCAGTTGCAGAATCAGCTTTCTGGGAATGGTTTTGAGGAGAAATTCTTGCATTCTTACAGCTGCACCTATGAAGAAAGGACCAGCGAACCTTAAAGACATGATGTTATACTTCAACAAGAGCCAAAGAACTGGTTAGAATCATCAACGAGGCAGTAGGAAATCAAAGTCGAAGTATGCTTCCCGATAAGGCAGAAACTGTCAGCTTTTCACGAAGCTTTTTGGGAGATCTTTTCCGGCGATTTAATTGGAGTTTTTCCAGAAGGTTTTTGATCATTCGAGATGATATGATGTCATAGAGCACGTGGGAGTCAAGAACCATCCAGAAACTTGTCAAGACGAAGTCGTTCCTTGTTCAAGAAGGAAGCTTAAGAGTCAGAAATTGAATCCTAGTCAAAACAGGACGGTTTTGCAGAATTCTTCTTTGGACGGAATTTCAGGGCATTTTTGGAAGGCTATTGCTGCTGAAAATATGAAGGAGAGTCCTAGAATGATTCCTCAAGATTTTGGGAAGATTATTAAGGCTTGAAAATCATTTAATTATGCACCAAGTAGAGTAATCCTCAAGCAACTAGGAGAGGCTTTCAAAGCTGAATTGGAAAAGGAAACTTGGGCTGTGTATTCTATATATATAGAGGCTCTGAACACGTTGGAAAACACCATCCTGCAGCGCCATCTTCTGCTCCCAAACCCTAGCACACAAAGTCTCAAAAATTCCCAAGTCTTCAAGAAGGAAAACCGTGCAATTTACCATCCACTTCCATCAAGCTCCTGCCGTGCCCTATCTTGAAGGATTGCCTGCATCTAAGGCTGCCTAAAAGTGAATTCGTGGCTCTCATACTCTGCTCTTTACGGTTTTTATTCTTTTGTAATCGAATACTCATGTTTTTAATTGTTGAATTTAAGACGATGTGTGGCTAGTTACTTTTGTTAGGGGCGAGGTTTGAAGCCCCAATTATGTAGAACATATGTTTGTTTAAATTTAGTTTCTTGATCTGTGGTGTGGATTGGTTGTTTATCTCTGATTGATTGAAAACTTTTGCATGTGTTTGTTTTATGGTGGCCAACATAGGATTTATGCATGTAATTGGAGCTAGGTTTAGAAAATAATTCACCTAATCGTTTTGTTTTCTAATCCACAAGTATGCAAGACTTTGAACATAAGTTGATGTTTTAAACAACTAGAAGAGCATGCTAGGTAGGCGTTCCACACTAGACTGCAACTCTATAATCAATCGTTTCCATGAGATCTTAATGCTTCAAATATGTTGACACTATATGTGTTGTTGATAGGATAGCGTTCTATACCTTGATTGCATGTTTGATAGGCTTAGCTATTGTGCGCTCACGTAGACTAAGTAATTAGGGAAACATTAATAAGGGACATGATCTGCTCCGACTTGTTTCTTGGTTGATTTCTGTCCACACCTTAGTAATTGAAACTAGGTTAACTTAACATTGTTCGAAAATAATTGGTGGTGGATTTCCGAGTCTCTAACGTTTTCTCCATCTTATTTTTCTCAAACTTAAAATTGAAATTGCTTTCTTTGTTTTCCTTTAATTTTCGTAAACCCTAAAATCCCCAAAACATTTATTCTTCTTTTCTTCTTTTATTTCGTTGCTTCCTTTCTTCTTCTCCTTATTCTATGGTTGTTTTCTTTTCTTTTAGTTAGTTTCTTTGTTTGTTTGATTTGTGTTCTTTGATTAGTTTAGATTAGTTTATTTTTACTTTTCTTTGTGATTAATTAGTTACCCTCAATCTCTGGCATCGAACGATCCTTGCTTACTCTATATTGCTAACGACTACATCTTGCAGGGTTAAGTTGAGTGCTTGTTTTTAGCGTATCAATGGGTGCTTTGCATTTGGATGCTTGAATCTTGGAAGCAAGTCTTCAAGGTGGATGATGATGCTCACGGCTCCTTCTTCTTCTTCTTCTTCCTTGCTTGAAACGTTGAATGCACTAGAGGATGGAGAGAGAACTTCACGTTATGAGGGAGTAATTTCTAAATTGTAAGATGTTTAAAACATCTAGGGAGAAGTAGTATATATAGGGGACAGCAAGAGTGCTCTCCAAGTTCTTGATTCTTCTTTTATTTTCCAAGGAATTAATTTAATAACTCCACATAGCTTCCACCAATCGAAAATTGCCATGTAAGCCCTATTGTGTTGTCCAACCAATCATAAAACTCCAAAATGATTCCCTAATATATAGTTGCCGAAATTCCATGAATATATTCTGATTTTTCTCTTTTATTTCGGCCAAAATACCTTTAGGGAATTTAAGGACTAACCTAGACGCATTTTGAGCTTTTTCTTGATGTCCACACTTCTTCTTTCCTTAAAACTCTCCCTAGAATATCTCTTGGCGTAATCTTTTATTTTCTTCTTGATTTTCACGCCAATTCCTTCTTTTCCTCTTGGTATTTCACGGCAAAACACTTCCCCTATAATGCTTTGTGTCACAAAACCCTAATTCCATGGGCTTTTATGGGCTTTTATCCATTTTGCCGAAAATCCAAGTTAATCCATAGGTTTCTTGGGCCTTGTTGTGTCACCTTCAAGCCTTGATGATCTCCAACGCCATTTCTTCATTATTCCGGTCAAGTTTCTTGGTTAGCTTTAGAATCTTGCTTGATACACTTTCCTCTTTTGAACCGGGTTTCCTGGTTGGAACAGGAAAGCTTATATCTTCATTTCTACTCATTTGTGCAGCCCTTTGTGTCTCATCTTCACACCTCTTAACGTTTGCTAGCTCCTCTTTCTTTTCGTGAGTTCCGAGGACCTGAACGTAGAAACTATTACTAAAAATAGAAACTTTCCTAAAACGAAAAATAGAAACTTTCTAAAAGTGAGAAATGGAAACTTTCCAGAAATGAAAATTGGAAACTTTCTAAAAATCGGAAAAAGAAACTTTCTAAAACTAAAGGGATTCATTTAAGGAAATAACTAAGTAAATATTAGGAAATAACCGTTAAAATATCGCATTAAAATGCTCTTATCACCCAGCCTCCCTTTCGTTTTCCTCTTCGTGGAGTCGCTGTCGCCACTACCCGAGCCCAATCACTTCCTCAGCCAGTCAGATCTCAGCCCAGCCCCGATGTTTTCCTTTCATCTTGCTCTTCGTGGACTCACTGTAACCGCTACGGAAGCCCGAAGACAGGAACTGATGAAGCCACCTGAAGACTCCTGAAGACAGCAGCTCTCTATCTTTCCGCCTCCATATTTGATTAGTGTAGAAGGTGAGAATGTGTTAAGGCTTTCTTTCTTAACAAATATTGTTTGGTGGAGATGGTAATCTTGTGATAATCAAATAAGGTTGCTTGGGTCCTTACAATTGAGCTTATCATTTGGATGTGGCTTGGGTGTCCGATAATCAAGGGATCTTATCTTGCATCTACATAGGTCTACTTGTGTCCAATAATCAAGGAATGGGTAGAAACTAAAAGGATTGTAGGAGAGTTATGTCAGATAATCAAGGGGTAGCTTCGATACATTCTCTAGTATAATTGTTTCTTGGTTACTCGATAATCAAGAGAACCGAGGGGGATTCCATCTTGGCATGAGCATGTTAGATTTCGTTACTTAGAATTTGTACAAAGGAGGTTAGGTGTGATGCCTTACAACCCCTTTTATCTCATTTGATCAAATCTCTTACACTTTGTTAGTTTATTTTTCTTTATTTGCACTTTAATTTTAATATCGTTAAAATTAATTCAAAAGCCGATTCACTACTATCCATTGTTTATATCACTTTTGGTAGTTAGGCTTCCAAAGGGCCAAAACTATTGAACTTGTAAAAAAGTAGACTTTGCATGTGTTTTCTAGGTTTATTTTCGCAGTAATCTAGCTTAGGGTAGAGTTACTCAATCCCTTGGGTACGATACTCTTACTTTTCCCCTTACTAAAACTTGACCTCCTATACTTGGGAGTGGGAGATATCATATTTGCACATATTTTTCATACTCGTGATGAACCCAACAGTAGCGTGTGTTATGAAATTGCTTTTGAGTGAAACACATATAGCCTCTAAACACTTGAGCGATAATATTTAGTGAACCTATGTGAGTTTAGGGGGTTATGTCGGGTCTTCTATATGCCTATTTAATAGTGGTGGATTGATTTGACACATGGTCAACACATGCATATATTTGAGCATTTCTCACATGTGCATCTTAATTGCCTTACAAATTTAAAAATCTTATGTTATGCTTTGTCAACCTCATGGTCATATACATAATTAGTTCTCCGAGGGTAATGGTTGGAAAGGCTAATACCGCATTTTCTTTAGTTTGAGCATATATGTTTGAATTAATATATTTTCAATATTTTACATTTAGTTTGCTTGGGGACAAGCAAAGTTCAAGTGTGGGGGTGTGATTACACGCATTTATATACATGTAATTATATCTAAAACACTAGAATTAAGATAATCACCAAATCAATTATCATGTAATTAATTAATTTTAATTTCTTTTGTAGTAAATAAGCGGAGATGTGGAGTTTGGAAGGAAATGGCGCAAAATCGGAGCGAATAATCAAGAAATGAATAAAGGAATAATTTCTGCTAATTAATCTTTGATGTCATTAATTAATCATTAGTTGATTAATTAATTGAGCATTGACGTTAGTCATCAGAAGCATCATCACGTGCAGGTAGCTATTAAACATTCAATTGTTTAATTAACTTGAGCTCATTAGATAATTACATCATCACCATTATTTCTCTGTCTCACGCACTAGCACACCGAATATTTCCGCTTTGTCTCTTGTAACCATTGTGGTGCTAACACGTGGCAGCCTCATCCTCTCACTCTTCTCTTGCATGAAAACCACACAACAGACCCCATATATACTCATTCTCTCTTCCTTCTTCGGGGTGGCCGCAACACTTACACCAACCCACCTCCATCTTCTCTCTCATACTCTCTCTCCTCCATTTTTAAATCTCTTATCATTTTCTCTCAAAATCGGAAGGAGTAATTAAGAGGCTTTCACTTCACATCATCAAGGCTTCATCACCACAAGGAATTTTGGCTTTGGTAA
Source organism: Rosa chinensis (assembly GCF_002994745.2). NCBI lineage: Eukaryota > Viridiplantae > Streptophyta > Magnoliopsida > Rosales > Rosaceae > Rosa > Rosa chinensis. The sequence goes on along the minus strand of NC_037091.1, from coordinate 27,424,383 downwards.
AGAGTAGGGGCTTAATATCAAGTTGGGTTCATGTTTGCTTATAGAAAATTGTGAGCTTAATTTGTGTCCCTCTCCCCTCTATCATTTCTCTTAATTTCTTATGTATTTGATGATGTATTTGATAATGGGTTGTGAGTAGTTCAATTTTGGGAGTTAGGGTTGTGAAGCCCTAACTCATCTTGTATAAATATTGATGCTTTACTTTTAATAAATGTAATTTCCATTGTGTATGCTTTAAATTTGAATTTATTGGTCCTTAGAAGCATGTTTCTAGGCTTTGTCACCCTTTCAAATATTTGCTTGGGTCTCTATTATCTTGCTCTTTAGGCCTCTAATTTTGGATATTGCTGCCTTAACCGGCGTAATGCCCAAATTAGAGAGTTGATTGTGGTCTTAACCGGCATAGTCAATACACCAAAAGGATAATTGGTTTAGTAGCCTTAACCAGTACTAGATACGGGACTCGACAAATATAGGAAATGCATGCATTTATGAAGTTGGCATCGATATTTGCAAGATAGTTAGTGTGAATCACCCGACACTCCCATGTTCCCATTAATTTGAAAATCTGAATTTTAATTTCTTGCCTGATAATTAGTTGTTTGCTTTTATTTTAGTTTGCTTTTAATTTAGTTAATTCTCAATTCAAAACTCCCAAACAAAATTCTACCTTCCATTGTGCATAACTCGTTTGGGCTACAAGTTAGTGGCTTTGATTAGTCTTAGTGTGAGCTAAGCCGAGCATTGCCGAGGCTGGGTATCTTGTGAATATTATTTTACTTTATTTTATTTTTCATTGTATGCTTTTAAGTTATTCTAGTGCCAATTACCTCGATTAGGTCCAACACCTAATCCCCTAGGTACGATAATCAAGGTTCAAATACTTCCCTTACTTGACAGCGATTCGTACACTTGCGAGAGTATATGCCTCAAGTCATTCATATTTCCTGCTATAGTCTATACAAGTAGCTTTTTGGTCTAAACATGTGTTCTTGACCTCTATACTCACATTTCTGTTTACTAATTTGAATAGGAGTAATTTGCATATCTAGAAAATGAAGAGGCAATCTAAATCAGCTGCTACTAATTTGGGTGCCCATCCGAAATCGACTTCATCATCTTAGGCATGTGCTTCTATCCTAAACAGTTTCTGCAATGCAATGTGTAAACATTTTCTGCAATATGTAAACAATATGAGTTTTGCGCACCAAAACTGCAGTTTCTGTTTTTTGTCTCTTATTGATGTACTCTGAGCAAGCGCATAATTTAACCCTGAAATGTCATTGTCAGTATAGAATAAGTAGGGATCGTTCTATTCCGGGGATTGAGGGTACACCTGTAATTGCAAAAACAAATTAATAAAAGTAAAAAGTATTTTTTACAAAAATAAAACAAAGAATAAAAATATACAAAAATAAAACAAAGAATAAAAATATGTACAAGTAAATACAAATAAGGGGGTTTTAGAATTATAAATTAAAAATTAAATAAATAAAATAAAGAAAATGTAAAAACATATATACACGGGTGGAATGAGAGAACAAAGATCAAAACCAAAACTATGATCAAATTCGATTAAATCCTAATATTGTTCATCTAAGTCATGAGAAAGGAGTTGATCATGTGAAATATTCGAAAGCAAATAATTTCCCATTTTTTACTTTTCAGTGCTAATTAACCTAAGTGAAAGCACAAAGATTAATCCTATCAAACGTGTAATCAAGCCCTAAAAAGCTAGTCAATAATGACGTGTCTAACGCATGAAACACATAGAAAGGCTATCAACTCAAGTGTGCAACTTAGTATGAAAAAGTCCACCTAATTGCAATCCTCTTTAATTAAATTCGGTTTTTGTCCAAAACCTTTACTACTTCGATTCAAGTTACACAAAACAAAAAGTTGATTTCATGTTCTTAAACCTAGCACCATTCATATCAAAACCCTAAGTGTTTCGAACCACATAAGATTAAAATACAAAAGATATCTATAAAGAAAATTTAATTAAACAAACTCACATAAGCAACTCTCGAATTACAATAATAAAATCTGAAAATTTCATTCAATCATATAAAATTCCAGAAATAATAACTTTGTTCAATCATGAATGTCAACTAAAGCAAAACCAACGAAATTCAAACAAAGGTTACAAAGTAGAGGTCGAATTACACCGTGGATGGAAGATGAGGATGGATGATTTTCGTTGTGATCCTTGAAGCTTGAAAGCAAGTCTTCAATGGTGGATGGTGGAGGAATAGGTCACGGCTCCTTCTTCTCTCTTCGGCCTTGCTTGAACTCCGTGGCTTGCTTTAGAAGATGGAGAGAAGATGGGAGAAGCTCACGGTAACAATATAATTTTTCTGAATTTTTCTAAGGTGTGTGGAACCCTTCTCAACGTCAAAGAGGTGGGTATATATAGGAGCACGGCTAGGGTTCACAAAGCAATCAGAATTTTCCACATAGCTTCAACCAAAGATAATTCGCCAAGTAAGCTTGTGATGTGTTCCAACCAATCGAAATTCTCTAAAATACCTCCCTAATATTTAATTGCCGAATTTCCTTGAAATTATTCTGATTTTCTTCATGAATTTCGGCTAACATTCCTTTAGGGAATTTAGGGATGAATCTAGACGCCTTTTTAGCTTTTCCTTGGTGCACACATATTTTCCTTCCATAAATATCTCCCTTGAATCTCTCTTGGCGTCATCTCCTTGATTATTTCTTATTTTCACGTTGGCAATCACACCAAATTATTCCTCCAACAATATTTCTTTCCATAAAAGTCTCCCAAGAAAATCTCTCCTTGAAATCCTCAATCAATCATCTTTAATTCCCACGTTGTCACCTTGTTTTTCCTTAAGTATTACACGGCAAATTTAATCCCCAAGGAAAATATATTTTTTTTAAAAATAAAAAAAAACTCTTCCTTGATTCTCTCCTTACCATGTCATCTTCATGAAGCTTCTTGTTCCATTTATGAACTCAATTCAGCTTATTTATTCCAAAAACCTGAAAATAGAAGCTTTCTAAAATAAGAAATGGAAACTTTCTTAAACTAAAATGGAAACTTTCTAAAAATGGAAAATAGAAACTACAAAACGGAAACCTTCTACAATTAGGAACTTTCCCATTCGAAGAATGGAAACTTTCCTAAATAGAGTTTTATTAAGGAAATAACGCAAAAAATATAGGGAAATAACAGTTAAAACGTCGCATTAAAATGCTCCTATCACTTATTGCAGTTTTTGTATTTTGTTTATGTTTGCAGTTTCTCTTTTTTGTTACTTATTGTAGTTTATGTTCTGTTTTGCAGATCAACACTAGTGTTGGTGAATCTACAACACCAATACCTCCCCACGAAGGAACTTCTGCTACAACTTTGGAAGTTCAAGGAACTCAAGGAAGATGATGGAAGTGTGGAAAACATCCTTGAGGCGTTGAAACAGAAAGAAATGTTAGATATTTGGAATCATTTTGAGAGGAATGTGGTGGATGGTAGAATTAAGGGTAAATATAATTATTGCGGAAAAGATTACTATGCCGATCCTAGGAATAATGGTACAACCTCCCTTCTAAATCATATGGAAAAGTGTCCAAAGTATCCTCCTAATATTGAAATGTTGAAAGCTAAAAGGCAAAAGATTTTCTCTTTTAAAAAATCAACTACTGAGTTGTGTACTGTAGAATACACTCAAGAAGAGCTATCTATGTTATGTGTGGAGTACATTATATTAGATGAGCTACCATTTGCTCATGTGGAGGGAGAGGGGTTTAGGCATTTTATAGATAGAGCTCTTCCTTATTGGAGAATTCCTTCTCATAAGACAATAGCAAAGGATGTCCTTAAGCTTTATTTGAGGGAAAAGAAAAAATTGATGGATCAATTGAGTAGATATAGGTTGTCTCTTACAACGGATATTTGGACTTTTATTCAAAACATTAATTATATGGTCCTTATTGCACATTTCATCGATGATAATTGGGTGTTGCATAAGAGAATTTAAAATTTTTGTGTGATTCCAAATCATAAGGGAGAGGCTATAGCTAAGTTATTGGAGGATTGTTTGTTGGAATGAGGTATTAAGAAGATTCTCACAATCACCGTTGATAATGCTTCATCAAATGATGTTGCATTGAAAGAGTTGAGTAAGAGGATAGGTGGGGGGTGTCCCTAATGCACTTTTGCATGAAGGGAGGAATTTGCATATGATGTGTATGGCCCATATTCTTAACTTGATTGTCAATGATGGGTTGAGTGTGATGAGCATATTCATTTGTGTCATTCGCAATGCGGTGAGGTATGTTAGATCCTCCTCACAAATGCTTGATTTTTTTAAGGAATGTGTTGAAAGGGTGAAACTAGAGTGCAAAGGGCTTGTGATTTTAGATGTCCCTACTAGGTGGAATTCCGCATTCTTGATGTTGGAACGAGCTTTGAAGTTCCAAAAAGCTTTTGATAGAATGGTGGATGAAGATGCGGGTAATTTTTTGGCATGGCTTCAAGGTGACAAGGGTGAAAAGCCAAAAGAAGGGCCACCTATGAGTGTTGATTAGCATTATGGGAAGCATTAATTTGTGGATTTTTTTAGACCATTTTATGAAATCACTTTGAAGTTATGTTGTTCTAATTCTCCTACTGTTCATAATACTTTTGGTGATTTACTCTCTATTTATGGTCTCTTGCAAGAACAAAAGAACTCATGTTTGTCTGAGATTGCATCACTCAAGCAAGACAAGTTTCAAAAGTATTGGGGTAGCTTTGATAAGTTGAGTCACTATCTATTCATTGTTATTGTTCTTGATCCACGTCATAAACTTGAGAAAGTTGTTGACTATTTTGAGATTCTAGATGATGGGGATATGGATGAAAAGGAGGAAGCTAACACTATGAGTGTGAAAGATCTCTTGTATGACATTTACAAGGTGTATGAGGAAAAGGGAAGGAAAAGTTTTGTTGGTGAGGTTGGTGGTTCTCAAGTATAAAGTGAGGGGATATCTAGTTCAAGTAAGGGTCTAACGGAGTTAGAATGAGATTGAAAGAGAAGGAGCAAAGGAGAAGAGCAAAGAAGGCCGAGATTGTAAACAACGATGTGGATAGATATCTTGGAGATCTTATTGAAGGAGATTGTGGAGGCTTTGACTTGTTGAATTGGTGGAGGGTGAATGGAGTTTGTAAATATCCTATATTGGCCCGCATTGCAAAGGATATTCTAGCTATTCCGATGTCAACCATAGCTTCGGAATCTTCCTTTAGCACGAGTGGGAGGATTATTGATCCATACCGTAGCTCCCTAAGTCCTAGAATGGCAGAGGCCATATGTACACAAAATTGGCTTAGGAGTGAAAATATGTATCTACTATCTACATCATATGACTATTATTGAGGAGATGGAGTTGTGTGAAGAAGTAGAAAGAGGTAATTGTTTCTATTTTCTTAGTTAAAGTTTTTTGGGTTAATGAATTTGTAAATTGTAATATTTATGTTATATATGATTGTATGTATTTCTTTTCTAATGTTGTTCTTTTTATTATTCTCTTATACTAATGTAGAGATGCTTAAGATGTCATGTGGAGCTGCAGTGGGGAGTAGTCGGAGAGGAATGTTACCTCCAAAGTCGAAGACTCATCTTTCCGAGCTTGAGATCATGCCATTGCCCTCCTTCATATGTTAATGTGGGTTAATTCTTTTTGTGATGTTTAATCTTTTAGTGAACTTATACATTTTTAATTTGTGAGGTTAGTGTTGATGTAATGATAGACTTTTATAAACTTTGGACTTTATATTTTTTGACCATTTCATATGTTGATGCTAGAACTTGATGGACTATTGGACTATATCAATTGAATTATATGGACTATGGAGTATGAAATTATAGATTATTGTCTATTAAAGTACAAAGCAAACATTAGTAAACTTGTAAACTCATTGTTATAGATTATTATTATAGGTTTGAAGAAACAGAAACTTCTCGAGTTATAATACCAAAGAAGTATATTTGGTAAAAATTTGTTGTCCAAAGAAAAAAAAACCGAAATTTGGCCGAACCGATCCGAACTATTCGGGTCGATTCAGTTTTCGGTGCCAATTTCTCAAAACTCAAAAACCGAACCGAACCGCCCGGATCCCAAATTCGGTTCAGTTTTCAGTTTAGGCTCGGAACCGAACCCACCCCTATCTAGAACACACCGTTAGCCATGATTTCATGACTTGTGCAATTATCTACCTGATCAACATGCAACTAGCTAGGCACTAGCCTATCATAAATGACAGTAAGCTTACACTTGCTAATTGAAGTGTTCCATTTTATTTGTCTAATAAGGTCATTAATTAACAGAGAACTCGATCCTTGCTGCACAAGTAAACCAGTCTTATATTTCAGCTAGCTAAAACATACATGCATAAAATGACTTTTTCTCCGTAGTGGCCTTCAAGTAACCCTCAAACTGATGCCTCAATCTCAGTCTTCGATCCATCATTTCCTATATAAATGCTAGTGAAATTTGAACCAAGTTAGGTTGAAATTATGGCAGCAAAGCATCATTCGAAGTTGGTAATGTGCCGAAAGCAACCAGGAATATCGATTGGAAGGTTGTGCAAAAAGTATGATAGTAAGTGTGTGTTGTGCGATTCTATGGTACATCCTTGCACTCTTGTTTGGATCTATGATGAGTGCAACTATGGATCGTTCCAACTTCCAAGGGCAGTGTGTCATGTGTGGAGGGGTTGGAATTTCTGATGCTTATTACTGTAAAGAGTGTAATCAGCAAGAGAATAATAGAGATGGTGTCCTAAAACTGTAAGAACATATCTGTTTTATGAACGCAAAAAATATGGTTTCAAAAAAATAACATGACGTGAACGTTCTTAGCTAGTGCTCGACAAATATTATTTACAAAAGGTGAAATTAAGCTGACTGATACAAGGAACTAATGTGTAAGCTTCGAATTAGATGAAAATTACTATTGTTTTTTTTTTTTAGACATGATTAAGTATCGGGAAAAAGTTAGAAAATAAAATTTCTCTGCATTATAGAAAAAGGAAAAATATGTACATGTTTTAGAAAAACAGGAATTGAGAGAAAATTGTTGTGTGTTCTCATTGATAATAGGGGCCTCTTTATATAGAGAATTACAATGCATAGATTCTGAATCATACAAGGAAATGTAATCATACATTGAATAGGAATCTCTATATTCTTCTAATTAAACCATATTACCACTAGGTTAAGTAACCTAGAGTTTGGGCCAGATACATATTCTGGATTTACTTGAACACTCCCCCTTGTGTCGCCCAAACGTGGTGCTTCTCTTGCTGCCTCATTAAAAACCTTGCCGAGTAACAAAAACTCTGTGGGACAAAAATAACCTTGATCGAATGGGAAAAAAAGCACAACACACCTTTCACGTTTCGAGACCATACAAGTACGGTCATGAGAGTTCGGATAATCATCCGCAAACGATGCTACCAACATGTTTCTCGAAAGTGGAATTTAGGCAATGACTTAGCGAGCAAGCCTGCCACACTGTCCTCAAATAGAACCTAGTTCACTTTAATCATGAGGAAAGTTTGTTGTTGCTGATTATACTTGGTGTGGTCGCTTTTGATGTAGCCTTGCATCAAAACAAGCAGCATTATTCTATATGCTCATAGGCTCATCTGTGGTAGACTTCAAACCACAATTGTTCGAACATGCAGAACTATGGATCCAATCTATATATATTCACTAACCACTTTGTGAAGAGTAATAATCTTTGCATTGTTCAAAGATATAGCGACTAGGGTCTGTTCTGGAGACTTCCAAGATATCATGGTTTTTACCCATGGTGAACACTTAACCAGTTTGGGAATGACCTTTGTGTGGGTCAGAGAGATATCCAACATCAGCAAAACCTTCAAAACGCTTATCGTTTTAGGATGGGGATAGTGGACGCAGGCCAGTGTTGGTGGCGTTCCTGGTGTGGGATGGGTCCGAATCCATCGTCTCTCTGTAGGAATAGAACAAGCCCATATCGATCGTACATCTCAAGTACCGAGAGATGTCTTTTACACCAATCCAATGGCATTTCTTTGGTGCACAGCTATACCTAGCTAACAAGTTCACAACATATGAGATGTCCAGTCTTGTGCATTGGGATAAGTACAATAATGCGCCTATTGTACTTAAGTAAGGCACTTCAGCCTCTAGCACATCTTCGTCATCATCATTCGAACAAAGATGATCATTTTCAGGATCAAGACTATGAACGAAGATGATCATGGGGGTGCTTGAAGGCTTGACCTTGTCAAAATACCTAAGCATCTATCAACACGATGCTCAAGTTCCAAACTAAGACATAATCGTGCGCTCCCAAAATCGTTCATCTCAAAATCGGATTTCAAGTGTTCAGCGGTTTCCCTTAATTCTTTAAGGGCTTCCAATGAAGATCATGTCCAACATGAACTGCAATGGAATTAGAAACTTGTTATAGAAACACGCGGGCATATCCCTTCCCAATCAAGTAGTCACTTTAGTGAGCGTTTAAACCTTATTGTAAATGCGCTCAGTGATCTAGAGCCACTTGACTTGGGTAAATGAAGTTCACCATGAATCTTCATGTATATTCCGTATCTAGATCACCATAGAGATACGTAGTGACCATATTTGTAAGCTGCATGTTCAGTTATTCGGAAACTACCAAACTGACAGGGTAGTGGAGTGCAATGACATCCATTACGAGAGAATATGTCTCATCGTAGTCGATTCTATGGCGTTTTGTGAGAAGCCTTGAGCCATAAGGCGAGATTGCCATCTCTTTTTTACATCACGCTTTCTAACGAAGACCCATTAGTCAATAGGTTTTACTTTAGGAGGTGTTGGCATCACTAGCTCAAAAACCTTCCTCTTCGTTAGAGAATCCAACTTAACATGGATCACATCTTTCCATTTAGGCCAAGTTTCTCTACGTTGGCATTCATTCATCAATGGAGCGTGGTTCGATATCATCGGACTGGACTCAACAAACTCATGCGCAACGAAATGCTCAACTACATCATTAGGAATAGGTTCTGACGTTGAGGCGTCCCGCAACGATAACCATAATCCGGAAGATTCTCATGAGATGAATTTTGAGTCTTGATGATCAAAGGATTGGAATGTGTCAAAGTATCCTTCAAACCCACGGGCCTCCCACGCATCCTACCTGGGGCCATGGCCTGTAATGCCAGAGTGCCACTTTCTTTGGCGTTGGTGCCATGCCTACCTCTGTGTAGGGCGGCGCTACGTCTTCTAGTAAGGACATCATTCCTTACAAGCATATTTGTAGCAGATGTGTGATCTCATCACTTTAACAGGGATCGAGATGAGACATAGTGGGGACAGACCACGAAAATTCCTATCGTTCCTACTAAACATTCGTGTTTTTATCTCCCCCTAACGACGGGAAGATTGTCTCATCAAAGTGACAACCCGCAAATCTAGCTGTAAGGAGATCGCCTTGCAAGGGCATTAAGTGGCGGACAATTGTTGGAATCTCAAATCCAACGTAGTTGCCCATTCGTCTGTAAGGACTCATCATAGAGCGTTGTGGCGGCGCCATTGGCACATAAATGGCTCACTCAAATGTGCATAAGTACCATACGTGTACCCAGTCACTAGCTGTAACTCAAAGGTAGATTGAGTGGCGTAGGGTCGTAGACAAATTAGCATAACTGCATGCGATATTACATCACCCCAAGCGGATATACTAAGATTGGTGCGCATTAACAATATCCATACTACCATCGTAGTCGTTTCCGCGAGACCAATTGGGTGTGTTCATGGGAATATGATGTCCAACATCAGTCCCAATGCAATAACCATCGAAAATCTTCTATGTAAACTCTCTAGCATAGTCAAATCCAATTGAATGAATAGGATGATTCGAGGAGTGACCCCGTTGTCATTTGATATGTGCTAGGAGTGTAGCATAAGTAGCATTTACAGATGGACAATGGCACAATACGTGATCAACGTGTTTGCGTGTCAACCAACATCATGAGATATTTAAATGTCCGCAAGTTGGTTGAACTAGTCCACAGAATCCCTATGGATTCTAAGTAAGAACAGAATTGGTATTTTCATATGATGGATTCTGAAACGCAATTTGAAGTAAAGTTGGTGATTGCAGCATCATCTGGGGCACCATCATTATGATGGACGCCATCCATGGCGTCATGGATAGGGATTGTTTTAGCCCTAGGCTGGTAGTGGATGGTGGCAGTGCCAGAGGCAGCAGCGGCGGTCACACTTAGTCCAGGAATCAACTTTTGATTCATGCTTCGTTTCGCTAAAAAAAATGGATGTCCGTGTGAAGTCTTTAGTAGACGGATCATCATGACTAAGATGACCTATCCTATCGTGACAAAACCATTATGTGTCTAAATCCAAGAGATCTTCTGTCATAACTTTATTGGATTTAATAGCTCGAATAGTGACATAGAGTCCACTAGAGAGACATAAACTTCTCTAAGATGCGCGGGTCCGCAATCATTAGAGGTATTGCAAAGGAACTCATCTCCGTTCTGTACATGCGTTTACTAATGGAATCCGTTGGCTATTCATAGGTGCGATTTTCCCTAGGAGTGTAGAAAGTTTTTGTGACAGTAATCAAGGTGTCATTTGGCAAGGGGAACTTGGGTTATTCCATGTCCTTGAATTAACACTTATGGCCTAGCCATAGTAGTCACAAAGTAATGTGCTCAGAATCAAAATGGAGTCATCATGAAAAGAACTCGAAATTTTATTCATAAGCCAACAGAGACATCATTGTCTCTTAACCATTAGGAGAATCTAATCCAAAGGCTAGTTAATGCAAAACAAAGGTAGTTGTTTGACTTCTTTCGGTAACTCCAAAATAAATATGACTAGGTGAGTAGAGAGATGTTGGTGGAGCAAAGCTAGCTTAAGTATCACTTATCTCAAAACCTGTCACGCCCCTGATTTTACACACATGAAAATCGATATATATATATATATATATATATATATATATAATCCCATAATTATACATGCGTGAACGTTCAGTCATCAATACAAAATACCTGAAATCTTTTTCCCTTTGACTTACACACATATTGATGCCCTGAACCCTCAAAGTTAATATACACTCGCTCCATAGAGTTATATATTACACAAGCATACGAATTAAATTGTCAACAACAAGATAAAACGTAAATGCTCCTCAGAGCTCACTACAACGGAAGTCCAAATAACGGTAAAGTCACAAAATTTGCTTCCTACCGTCTAGCTGCAAGTATGCAACCCCAACTTCAGCCCCGATTATCCTGACCTGCAGGATTAACCCCTACACCGTTTGAATGGTGCACTGGATTGCCACACAACAAACTCGGTAAGCTTTTGCAAACCGTTGATAGGAGCACAAAGTGTGACATTTTTAATATGTATTTTCCCTCATTTGGTTAAGTTATTCTCTTAAAATTAATAATTATAACACAGTTTATGTTTTTAGGTACTTCAAGGACTGAAATGGAGAAAACAGGCGAAAAAGAGCAGAAATGAGCGTAAATTAAGGACAAGTCGTTTTAGAAACTTTCCTCTTTCATTTTAGGAAATATTTCCTATTTTGTTTTAGGAAACTTTCTTCATTTGAACTTTTCTATTTCTGATTTTTCTATTTTAATGAGAGTCCATCACATTAAGAACTCTTGACTGATGAATTCAAGGAAAACTTAAAACAAAAATCATGAAGAATTGAAGGAGATAAAAGGGAGTGTTTATAATCAATATTTATTCTTGATTATCTTATTTACTATTGATTATAACACTAATTAAATTCTGATTTTTCTTGATTGTAGGAGTTCATTATGTGCACAATTGGAAGAAGATATTAGTGCAATTTAAAGGAGAGGAATAAGGGATGTATTTGGTCACTATTCAAGAAATATACAATGAGTCATTAAGGGGAAAAGAGATTAGAAAAATCAAGACTTTGTCATGAGAAAATCAAGCAAATTTGGAGGAGAAATCACCTCAAGATGATTGGCCATGATTGCATCACAAGAGATGAGAATTCCACTATAAATAGCAGACATTCTCTACTCCAATATCATCACTTCTTCATACAAAATTCAGTTCATTAGCTTAGCTCTCTTCTCTCCAAAACCCTCTCCAAATATTCAGAAAAGGCCTCTTGTCGTGAAGAGCTTTAGGACTTCTCCAAGGCTGTTCGTGTTCTTGAAGGCCAAGCTTTGTGTTCTCTTGACGTTCTCCAAGCTTCCTTAATTGAAGATCAAAAAGTGTAATCCATGGCCCTTATTTCTGTTTTCGTACTCTTTAGTATTGAATTTCAGATTTTGATTATGAACTCTGTTATTGGAATTGGATTTTTGTTGAGAATGAGGTTATGTTAGTAATTTTCAGATTTGTTTCTTTATGTTCTTGATTTGTTTATGATATCTTTATAATCTGATTTTGTTCCATCCTTTATATCTTTAAGCATATGATTTTGGTTGAATAACTATGTTAATATGCAGGTTAATAAAGCCAAATTTGTGTTCTAATTCACCTAATCGTTTTGGGGCATAAATTGAAGTGGTAAAGGCTATGTACAATGGTCGAAATTATATGCTACATGTTTGTGCATTTGTAACTTCTTATGGATGCATACATGTTTGGATTCAGAATTCTAATTGCACTTAATGATTCATATTTAATGTTGACGGATGCTCTTCAGTATTAATGTGATGTTTTATATGAAATATTTTAAGTTACGGACTTTTCCTAACTTAGGAGATTCAAAAGCAGAATTAAAGTGGTACTCGATCTTTTCAGACTTGTACTTCGAATTCATTTCTGATATTTAGTGTTGGCACGATTTTATGTTGTTTAGATAGAAATAATTCATTGCATGTTGATATGGTTTGGAAATTTTGATTTGAGTGTGAAGAAGTCGATCACATGTATATATTTATCTTTTTGTTTTATTTCGTAAGAACTTAGAAACCAAAAGTTAAATCCCCCCTTTTGATGGTTGTTTCTTGTGTAAATTTGTAGATAAATACTTGTTAATACTTGTTTTATTAATTACTAATTTAAATTGACCTTTTTGTTTAGGTGTACCCTACAATCCCCGGACTGAATGATCCATGTTTATCCCTATACTAACAACTACATTTTGCAGGGTTAAATTGTGAGGCTATTTCAGCCCCATCACCCGTATGAGTAACTCAAACCACACACAACTCACACCAATCACGAGAATTACTCACACGAATCACATTTAAATCAATAAACAAAGCACAAGATAAACTCACTCAAATCACGTTTAAATCAATAAACAAAGCACGAGATAAACTCACTCAAATCACGATTAAATCAATAAACAAAGCACGAGATAAACTCACTCAAATCACGAGATAAACTCACACGTTTAAATCAATAAACACGCGTGTTTCAATCAAGAAACAAAGCACGGGATAACCCACACAAATCACGAGAATAAACTCACACGTTTAAATCAATAAACAAGCGCGTTTCAATCAAGAAACAAAGCACGGGATAACCCACACAAATCACGAGATAAACTCACACGTTTAAATCAATAAACAAGCGCGTTTCAATCAAGAAACAAAGCACGGGATAACCCACACAAATCACGAGATAAACTCACACATTTAAATCAATAAACAAGCGCGGCGGACATACTAGAGCTCTAACTGATCGTATTCACTAACCCGGCCAAAGGCGTGAAGTCCCGATTTTCCCACCCACGATCCTCAACTCGTAAGTCTTTGGACCCGCGGTATAAATACCAAAACATTAAAGGAGTCACAGTGGACCCAAAATGTTACACGAATCTAAAATGAAGATTCCCCGTAATTGATCCCTATCAATTACTCCCGGTAAAAACCCATATTTAAATAAACCACCCGCGAACTAAAATGTTCCTCAAATACACAAATCTCAACTCTTTTCAAAACAAATCGAAATCAACATTTCTACAATCATTTGTTTTCCAAAAGCCACACCCCAAAACAATAAAAAGCATCATTTCATGTATATTGTTTCAAAATCTACAAACCACCAAAACACATATATTTCACGTAAATATATATATACGTAGTCATCCGCTCAGGAATGCCTACTAATACCAACTATAATTTGCAGTTAACTAAATAACTCTCAAAAGATAAAGGTAAGCCCGTTCGTGAATGAATTTCGTGAGATTACTCACCACGAAATTCCCGCTGTGTCTTCACACCACTAGACTACTTACAGAATGCACTCTGTCAAGCACCTAAGAAAAGTACAGCCTTGATTCAGTCAATGAAACACAAGGAATAACGTTCGAAACCCTAAATCGAACCAAAATTCCCAAAGTGACGCCAATCGAGGCGAAACCACATCCGAGACCACCCAATGTCTCTAGAGTACGTCTACGATAGATGTGACCAAACCACAAGTCGATTGGACGCTCGAATCCTCATGGAACGAATAATTTCACCGACATGAAACGGAAAAAATCATAACAATTCCATACGAACTCTAAAATTTGCATATTATATATCGAAACGCTCGTATCAACGAGTAGAACATATATAATACCAAAAACAGTTCCTTAAGTGGCCGGAACGCCGCCACAGATGGTGGCGCACCGCCGCCGGCCAAAACTCAATATCTCACAAAACTCCCAACATCAAAGTTCTTCATCTAAGCATGCTTGTGAACTTTCATAACTGGCTAGAAGTCAGAAAACAAGCTTAAGGGATCGAAAACTACCTCACAAGTTGTGAATAGTAATCCCAACTGAGTTGAACCGATTTCCACGTAAACCGATCAAAACAAACACCATAGATCGATCAGGAAGCCTATTCTGAACTCAACCAAGGAAGCACGAAGCCACGAAGTCGCCGGAGTTGTGTTTTCCGGCCGGGTCTGAAAACTCTAACTGCACCGCCTTGCAGCACCGCACACGGTGGATCTTGTCGCTAGAGAACACCACAGGGACGACTGGGCGGAGGAGGCGAACCAGCTGACCAAGTTTCACGGCCAGAGACCGCCGCAGTTTGCCAGAAAAGCCGGGTCGGGTAACCGGGTTCGGGTCGGGTCAGTTGAAAAACTTCGGCTCTGAAGGTGTGAACGAGAGAGAAGAGAGAGAAAAGAATTATTTCCGAAAATGGAAATAGTAAGTTTCCGAAAATGGAAACTCCTATTTATAGAACTTTCCCAAAACTTCAAACACTCATAACTTTCTCATACGAACTCCGATTTATGTATTCCACATATCCACAAACTCGTATCGACGTGCTCTACAACTTTTGTGAAGGAAGTTTTTGGAGAATCCCAACGCATCAAAAGTCAACCCTGAGCCCCCCCCCCCTAAAGTCATACCTTTCAATTAATCAATTCGTCCGAAACACTTCCGCTCCATCCACGTGCCACGAAAGTCGAAACCGTTCAACAACCATAAATTAGATTCTGGAAATTTCTCAGAAAATAATTCGAATTTCCGGGGCATCACAAAACCTTCCTAGACATCATACTCATTTTGGATAAGCCTATGTGAAGAAAAACTAAACCATTGTCATTTACTACAAAGTATATGGCTATTGCCTATTACATCTCTTGGAAAAATAAAGACTTAAACAGAATTGGCGATCTATTGATCCCAGCCATATTTGTAGTCTTCAACCCTTCACTGTAGATCATCTTCTTGATCTTCTTGTTCCATATAGTGAGCTTCTCCTTCTTCACAATATGTTTTGTAGGAGTGACAATTTCTTCACGAGCTCTACAAATGTGTGCCCAATGACCAGATACTCCACATCGAAAACATACATATCTTTGCTCAGACTCCATTGATTGAGGCACTTTGAAAGCGTTATTTAGATAGCTCCTAGTGTTGGTGGCGCCACCAACATGGCCAGAGGCGTTGTCTCCCTCTCTCTTTCCACGTTGACCTCTTCGGTTCCGTGTTAGCCTATTTTGGCGGTTACCTTCCCAAGTAGAGCAATTATATGGACCATTAGAGTTTCGCACTTGGCGCCCTCTCTTAGGGGCGCGACTATAATTGGATTCCGGAATATGCTCTGTTTCCACAGATCTCGAATTATAGTTCTTCACAAGGATGTTGTCATGCTTTTCAGCGACATTCATAGCTCCAATGAGCTCATGAAATCTTGTGATCTGTCCTTTAGTAACATCAATTCGATAGTTCTTAACAACTATCAATGCAGAGACAGGGAAGGTAGAGAGAGTATTCTCAATCAACATTGCATCTGTGATCTCTTTACCACAAAATTCCATTAAGGATTTAATGTGAAGTGCTTCCGAGTTGTAGTCAAGAACTGACTTGAAATCATAGAAGCGGAGGCTATGCCATCTCACTTCTAGGTCAGCAAGCAGGGAGTTACGGACGTTGCCAAATCTTTCTTTGAGTGAGACCCACAACCTTCTGGGGTCTTCTTCATTCATACACTAGTACTGGAGCGAATCATCCATATGACGAGTCATTAAGATGATGGCTTTCGCCTTATTTGCCTCTAAGGCTGCTCCATTTGCTTCCAAAGCTTGAGCTTGCTTAACAGTTAGCACGTCCTGGCTAGGCTCGAGAATCGTACCCAAGATTCCATTGGCCTTGAGATGCTGGCGGACAGTTGTTCCCACTGGAGCAAAGTCCAATTTGTTCAGGTTACTCATCCTAAAAGAGAACAAGAAAAATGGTTAGTTTCGGAGCGAAAAAAGCTACCACGAAAACATATAAAATTTATGAGCGTAGTCACTTCCAAGAAATTAAGGATTTCTTAGCGTAGTCGCTTCTAAGAAAATCTGATTCCAAGAGGGGTTTGGATTAGATCGAAACAACGATGTATGTGGTCGATCATTTTCTTCTCAACAAACTCTAAGTTTGGAGGACTTTACAAGCTCTAAGCTTGGAATGAGCATGAACCCCCACAGTTCGGCTTTTGGTCTCATCTATGAAGAAGAAAGGGGGTAGAAGATGGGAGGTTGCAAGTCCCTGAGAAAAAGAAGAAAAACTCAAAAACGGAAACTTTTAGTAAAACATACCTCTTAGGATTGCAGAGCGTATTCGATCCTTGTTTTAGGATTGCAGATGAGCTTTAGTCCTATGCGAATAGACTTGTAGGATTGCAGACGAACTTCAGTCCTAGTGCAGGCGAACTGATTTGTAGGATTGCAGTGTGGTTCTCGATCAGGATTGTAGACTGCTATCAATCCTAGTTGTTGAAACTGGAAGATGAGAGGCGCGCGGGGCTGCTGCTGGCAGGCTGCGCGTTCGGCAGGCGATGTTGGGTTGCAGGGATATGTTATCTATCCTAAGCTAGGATTGCAACAGGTTTGGAATCCTGGTCTGGGCAGATGGTGAAGTAGGTGCTCAGTGGATGTGGTGCTTCAAGGGCAAGCGACTGAACTTGTGCGTAGGCTAGTAGCAGTAGAGACTTGCAGCAGGAATAGGCGCACGGGCGCACAAGAGAGGTGAACGACGAATGGCAGCGAACTGGAAAAAAGATTTTTGGGTTTTTGGCTTCTTGTTAGGGCTCGTGCTGATAACGTGTTTTAGAGAAACGGGAATTGAGAGAAAATCGTTTTGTGTTCTCATTGATAATAGGGGTCTCTTTATATAGAGGATTCCAATGCATAGAATCTGAATCATACAAGGAAAGGTAATCATACATTGAATAGGAATCTCTAGATTCTTCTAATTAAACCCTATTACCATTAGGTTAAGTAACCTAGAGTTTGGGTCAGACACATATTCTGGATTTACTTGAACAGTACGCTAATTTAAAGGATTTGTAATTTAGATCGTATTATTCATGCATTTTATTATTATTTTTCATGTTATATATGGCCCTAGCAAGTTGCTAATAAACTAACTAGCAAATTAAGTGGCTAGCAAGTAAGGTTGTCACCAGGGGCAACACCAAGTTGGTTACAATAATCAATGTAGTAGTCGACGCGTTTCTGTACAGTAGCAGGGTTTCCACCATCGCATTCGAGCGCACCGTTAATGGCTCGGATAGTTTCCCCGAATCCTTCAGCAATGACCGGCCGAACATTGTTCATCCAGTACCATAGTGCAGTCTTAAAAGCAATAAGTGGGTCATTGGCCACGCTTTCAGGGGCGTTTAGTCCGTCGAACCCAATACTCTCTCCGGCCGGACCGTAATTGTAGTTCCACGATAGTTGGATGGGTCCCCGGCCGTAATAACCTTTGTTCGGGTTGCATGGATACTCCGTGTTAGTCTCGTCGCAGTAGTCTTTTGATGCTCCGTCTATCTCTTCTATGTAGCAAAAATCTGAACCACCACCGTACATATTACTATGTTAATTTACCACGTACTACCTTTCTTTCTGAATTTAGAAAAAAGAATAAAAGAAAAGTGACTTACGTCCAGTCTCATGGGTGACGTGGGCAAAGAAGGCAGCAATCTCCCGTTTAGAATCATCAAGGGAACCAATCTTACCAAACTGATCATACAACTCGAGAGCATCAAGGAACGTTGCCCGAGAATAAAAGTCCTTCCCGGCACAGCTTGCTTCCGCTTGATCAATTATCCCGTTGAAGAATGTCGGGGTCACGATGTCGGCCACCGGAACATCACTGGTACTGGGAGGTAGAGGCGCCGTGTTGCAAGGCCCCGCTTGGCATCCCGTCCCGCAGTAGTCATCGCCTGTGCCGCAGTAGCCGTATCGGCTGCAGCACAGGTCTGCAGCACAACTACAATTTTGACCCTCTACTACACGTACACTTAGGACTAGCACCAGAGCTATTCCAGCCACAATGACAAGCTGCTGCTTCAGCATGTATTTCGGTATTGCACAAGAGAAAGCAGGTGAACCCATGTTGATTTTCGTGGTAGTTAAGAGCCAAGGAGAATGAAGAGGGGTGATTGGATATTGCAGATGAAATGAGGTGGAGAGTTGGTTGGTTATTTATAGTGAATGTTTATGATGGAATAGGTGAGTAGCTAGTAAGAGCTTGAAATTAAGTGGCGGTGGGGACTAGTACGTTCTAGAAGTATGGATGGAAGGAAGTGGTAAAAGGGTAGACCTTGACTTGTGCCAATTATTCATTTTCTCCATCCATCTGCTCTGGACGCGTGATCCAGCCTCAACGGACATCAAACCAATAACATAAGGTGTGAACGGTATAAGTTACATAGAAGTGTCAAACATATAAAAAGGGTCAACATTGTAGCCGCCTTTGCAAATCGGCAATTCAAATGTGGTAAGTGACATAACTTAGACGACCAGGAACGCACGCCAAGAGGTAGAGGACCAATGCATATACCTCATTCTCAATTGCTCGGTAGAAACAGTGCCACTCTCGACTACACGGTCGCTTTGAATTAGTCTACAAGTTCTCATGAAATTTCCTAGTTGGACATTTCATCTGCAATGATGTTTTCGACTAATGTAGTGTGAATGAATGAATGTCGCAAACACAACCCAGTAACAATGCAAGTAATAAGACTTCTTGAATTAAAATGCAAGTAATGAAACCCACCGCCAACTGTTCTTGGTATCATATTCAGTCGCCCACTACAACACAAACATGGATTAGCGTCTCTTCCGTTTCCTCTAAAATCCTTCCTTGAAAAGTTCAATTGGTTTCAGGCATCTTTTTTAAGATTTTCAACGACTGAACCACAATATTCTGCCTATCTAACTCTATCACAGCGGAAACACCACAAATTCATTTAGTCCAATAAAACATCCTAAGACTTTACATGGTCCCTGATGAACTGTTCCACCTCAGCTATCTCGCCTATAAGACCCGCAGCTTCTGCAACTGTAACTTTGTTCTGACACTGAGTGAATAAAAATGGTTCGCCGAGTACCCCAAGAGTAAAGTCATTTGCAATATCAGCTATCGATATTGCACTCCTTGATGCCCGTAATTTGTCACTGTAAAATGTTAGAAGACAAACATGTCAGGCAACAATGTACAATTAAATAAATAAATAATTCATAAACAGAATAACTATATATCCACAAAGCAGTCTACAGTCTATCCGGGGGCAATTGACAACTTGAAAAAAATAAACAAAGCAAAATCTTGGATTGGACAAGCCAAGGATCATAAATAGAAAACCACATAAACAAAGACACTGCTATTATCAGAAATATCTTTCTCCAAAATATGAAAGAACATCTTCACAAAAATTGAATATAGGAATAAAACATCAAGTGGTAAGTGCACAAGTAGTTAACTAGGAATATCCCATCAAATCATTCTCAAAAACTTTCCATGAAACTACAACAAGTTATCATACAAAAGGTAACAATGCTTAATTTTCTTTTCTTTTTCTTTTTATAAGAATTCAAATCTTACATTTCCTTCTCCAATTGTTTTCGAATGAACACCTTGATATGTGCTGTTACTTTGTCTGTCTTGTTGCAGAGAATAAGAATGGGAATTTTCTTCTTCACCACACTTGCCTTGGTCAAAAGATCGTACAGGTACCTGTTGCAATTAAAGTAGCAAGAATTTTTCATCACTTGCTCGTTGCACAATCAGGCTGGCACCCTTAATCATGGTAAAAGAGGTGCCAGGATAAGGCAAGAAAAATAGTCACTTTTAAAGTATCTAAATATAGCTCAGATGGGAAGCAGGGAAATTTTACTCTGAAGCAGCACGCAAGTTTGGTAAGAATTCCAAAGCATCCACCACAAAAACTATACCAGCTGCTTGAGGCAGGAACTCATCTAGTTTGGGTCTGAGACGAGAATGTCCAGGAACATCAACAAGATGTACAGGCTTTAACTTTCCATTCTGTCAAGAGAAGACAAACAAAAGCATAGAACATGTTAAAGTCCGCCAAGTTGATAACAAAAACAACATCAAAAACCAAAGGAATGAATGTTTCTTAAGAAGACAGAAGATGGCAATGTCTTACTGATAGGAGCAAAAAGTGTGACAATATTATTGAATATGTGCCCCATTTTAGCCTTGTTTCTCCCTTAAGTTTAGTGTTTTGAGTCATTGAGTCGTTTTTAGAGTCTTGTTGAGTATTTGGAGTGAAATAAGCGGAAAAAGTAAAATTCATGAAAAATCCTAGCTGGATCAGGATTCCTCACTGTCGACTATTTTTGCGGTCTTTACATTTTATTTTCTCTAGAAAATTCTGATATTCTCCTGCTTGTTGTAGGAAACCTTCCCTGGTGGAACTCTTGGAAACAGCAATGATTGAGTCATAAAATAAAGCATTAAGATATTTGACCAAGCAATGAAGAAGGGGAATAAAGGAGAAAGATGTTTTCAGTTGGGGAATAAAGGAGAAAGACGTTTTCAGTTGAAGAATAAAAGAGAAAGATGTTTCAACTGGAAAATAAATAAGAAAAAGATGTTTCAGCTTGGAAATTAAAGGAATTGTCCCATTATGAGAGGAGTTAAGGCCTTAAAAGAGATGTTTCAGTTGGAAAATTAAAGGAATTACGATGCAATCCCATCCGTCCAATGATGAAGGGTATGATCGACAAAAGCCAACCAATGCTCCCCTATAAATAGGCAACGTCCAGAATAGAATTTGCATCACTTCCCAGCCAAGATAATTCATTGCCTATCACTTCTTGGCCAAAAACTTTTCCGATACTCTGCCCAATTCACTCCTTAAACTTCCATCACCTACAAGACCGTGACACCATCCATCCATCAATCTACAAAACTCTAAGGCGCTGAGTCAAGGACGCTCCACCACCATAGCAGAGACGAGTTCATCACCGTGTTGCTAAGCCGCTGAGAAAAGCTTCAAAGTGTAACTATGACTCTACTTATAATTTTTGTTTCGGTTTTGTGGGTTTGCATTTATGAGTTTTGTAATTGGAGACACGAAATTTTCATAATATTTTTATTAATATTTTTGAGATTTTCAGTTTATTATTGAGTTAATTTCGAGAATTCTTTTATGATGCATGTTACAATCTTGTGCCCTTTTACGTGTTTAGGTAATTTTCAGAGTTAGGTTCATAAGTTTGCATGCTAGAATAACGGTGAGAGTTCTTGTGTGTTTGCTTAATTTGCCAAGAGTAATTGTTATTTGTTAAGACACTGAGTTAAACAAGTAGTAATTAGTTCTAACGGGTGGTAAAAATCATGCTTTAATGATTAAATGATTCTGGAAATTACATGTTAAATTCTATGTGTAATGGTTAATTTGCACGTGTGAGTTGATTCGAGGGTTAGATAATACTACTAGTTAAGAGAATTACGCTGAGTGTTTTCGAAAATTAGTAGTATTAGGCTTGGTAAGGACTTTTCCGATCCAATCCTACATTAGAACGAATCAGATAAATGGATTGATCCGCTGAGGCTTTTCATTTGGGCTCTTATCTGCATTTAAGATGGGCACATTTTCGTAGCATGTTGAAATGGATTTTCTGTTTTTACACTTAGTAATTTCCAAGTGGTATTGGTCTAGGTTAGGGAAGTCGATCATTGTATATAGGTTTATTTGTTTTGTTTTTATTTTAAGTAGATTAGGAACCAAAATTCAAAACCCTCCATTTTATTCTTTTATTTGTTAATTGACCTTTTTGTGTAGGTGTACCCTACAATCCCCGAACTGAACGATCCTTGCTTATCCTATACTAACAACTACATTTTGCAGGGTTAAATTGTGAGGCTATTTCAGCCGCATCACTTACACAAAACTAAAGTGACTAGATAAGTTAGATCTGAAAAAGATACATATAAGCACATGAGGAATTTATATATCACCTTTGATTTTTCAGAATTGAGCACAAAAGTTCCCTCATTTGGTTCCATTGATGTCACAGTACCTTGGTGAGCAGACCCATCCCATAGCTGGAACATGAACCCGACCATGTCAGAGACATCAAATCAACATTTTTCAATGAATAGTTTAAGAAAGCCAGAATAGTGAAAAAAACATAAGCTAATAAAAAAGTCATTGAAAATTTTTACCCTGATATTGCTTATTTTTTAAGCAATAAAAAGAATCTTACTGAAAACAGGGATGAAACTTGACTTGACGAGATGATAAAAATATGAAAGGCTGAAATATAAGATATATGATAAGCAAAGGACAAACATTGAAGATGAGAAATAAGACAAGACTGGTGCCCATATGACACCCAATTAGTAAAAAGCTTGGAAAATCTTTTTAACTTCTTAATTCACCCAACCAAAATAACAAGAAAGCCATATAACATAAATGTATTTTGTTTGCATTACTTATCACGGGCTACACATGGCATTAGTGACCAAAAAACAAAATGGCATTAGCGGCGTAGAAAATTCAATCAAGTGGTGAGTCTGATATGGAACTATGCAATATGTTTAAGAAGAACAATAGCCAGTAAGGTCAGTGCTTACTTGATAGAAAAGAACAGTCTT
Organism: Rosa chinensis; assembly: GCF_002994745.2. Lineage (NCBI taxonomy): Eukaryota > Viridiplantae > Streptophyta > Magnoliopsida > Rosales > Rosaceae > Rosa > Rosa chinensis. Next base: position 27,401,025 of record NC_037091.1, on the reverse strand, counting down.
TCCACTCCCGCTAAGCCTACTCAGCAATATGGTATTAGCTTTTTGGCGTTTAAACAACCTACCTACATCACAAAAGGTATAACGAATAAATATCAATCTTGGAAGTATTTGAAAAATAAGATAACAAAATCAAGTGGATACACACCTAATAAGAGTAAAACTGAGGTTACTAGCAAGATGGCAAGAGCAGCACAGATCTGAGTAGGCGGAACTTGCTGAATGTACTCATGTGCTTCAAACCACAATGGATCTGCCTGTTTCTTCCATTGTTGCAATGCTTGAGATAACCATTGCTCTGCCCGTTTCTTCCATTCTTCGAATCCTTCCATTTTCTCATGGGAATTTAAGAGACTTCGAGTTTAAGTTACAGTGAACCTTGGCCTCTTAACTGAAATTGAGACCCTTTGGGACGTTTCAAGAACAAACGGAATTCAATTAGGAAACAATCACCATAAGGAGAGACAGAGACAGGGTATTAGAAACTCAGATTGAAGATTTGGCATTTGAATATGAGAGATAAGATTAGGGCAGTTTACCAGTAAACAGGAAAAAGAATGTGAAGCACCAGATATAGTTAACAAGTCCCAAGACAAGCAATTCAAAAGACATAAGCCTACAAAAGAATGTTATCCTTACATTGTTCACCTGCCACACGGGGCATGAGAAAAATTATTTCATTGATTATTTCTCAATTTATTCAAACTGTAATTGTGATGAGGGGTAAGATTCATGAATGACTGTACAAATGGTCTCAAATTACATCTTCAAGTGTTATTTTTCATTGGAAAAGTAGTTGAATCACATCCAAACAGTAAATATTAAAGCCACACAAAAAGCTGTGTGCATTATCAAGGAGACCTGCATAGCAGTACAGAGGAAAGCAATAAACAAGGTGAAAAGTTCCCTTCAATTCCAGCTCGTGAATCACAACACCCATTTTCCCACAGATCATAACCCTAAAATTTGCCCTTCTAAGACTTTAAACACAATACTCCAATTGAAAGTAGTTCAAAAATGACTCCTCAATTATGTTTCAATTGAGGAGTCATTTTTGAACTACACCACAGGTTTAAACTACCTGAATCCCATCCCAAAACATCAAATTCACAAATTAAATTGCAAAAGCTAACAATAGCTTTGTGTGTGTTCGGGGGGGGGGGGGGGGGGGGGGGGGGGGGGGGGGAGAGAGGGCATGTGTGTGAATTTCAGGTTCAGAGTATCATATCAATGCGCATACTGAAAAATCTCAGGTTCATGTAGCAAAATAGCCTCTCTCACAAATTGAATTGTTTTCAGATAAATGTTCTTCGGCATACATGATAAGACGCCCAACAGCCTGATTTGCATCAGATGTTTAGCATATACGAGACACATTTTGGCAGTGAGAATGAGAAGTATTCAACACATGACTTCAAGCTCCTATAGGACATAATTGTGTTGTTGAGATCTGCTCCGAGTTAAACCAGCAAAGCACAACCTCTTGAACCAAAACGTAAAACAAAGGCCTTGGTATATATTTTAAGAGTAATGAAATCTCTGTTCTTAACTGTCTATCTAAAGCAGTAAATGAAACAAACTCAAGAGTAAAATTACTGATTCACAAAATAGAAAGAGCAAGAGAATTACATGAAGCAGAAACACAGCCCAAAGCTAAAGCAAACAGCGAAAGGTATTGTGTAAGCCCCCTTAGGATCGTTGTGTTTTACTACTTAAGCAAAATCAGAATAATAGATGAACTGAAAACAGAAACAACACAGCAAATTTTAGAGTGGTTCAGCCAAAACTTTAGCCTACGTCCACTTCGTGATCTCTCTTGAGAGATTCACTAGCACTATGAAGAATTTAGGTGTTTACAAGTACTTATTGCAGATCCCTCAAACCCCTCAGACTAGTTCTTATCTCTCTATCACCTTGACTCTCAGTTTTCTGCACTCTATGTCTTCATTCCAGAAAACCCACTGCAGCTCCTATTTATAGGACATAGAGGCTGCTGATACAACATGTGAGGAATCCTAATAGACTAAGCCTTTCTAAGCCTATAATACAAATCCTAATAGAACTTGAAAGACTAACTTTCCTAGAACTTATAGAAAAGCTGCGCGCAAACCTCTTTCCTTTCTAGACTTGGATTTGAATTCTGCATCCTAATTTTTCCAGATTGTATCAATAAGCCAAAACACAACAAAAGGGTTGTCTGTAAACTTATTGGAAATTTCACACTAGTCCAGTAATGCTTGGTCCCAAAATTTGAAAGAATCACAAAAAATGAAGATTTTATCAAATCTGAAAACTTAACCTGCACTGCAGAATTCCTAGAGTCAAGAGACTGGTGATGCCGCAGCGACGCAGCCCTGAAGAAAGAGAGAGACTAGCGAGTGATTTTGCCGCCAGGTTTTTAATTCTTTTCGGGGTTCACGTTAAAGGTATGACTAAAATGACGTCATTCTGGCCGTGTGAAAAAACAAAAAGAAGAATATTAAAATTAAGAGAAAAAAACTAACCCTACAATTTTGTGACTCAATAATGAGAAATCTGACATGTTAGCCAATGAAACAGTAAACTTTGTTACTTATACAAACATTCAATAAATCCAATTAACACAAACACAGCTTATGTATAGTTACACTTCATATGAATGATAGGCAGGCAATCAAATCAAATCAAATCATATTGACACTGCAATCATTAAGGTCTGGAACATATAATATGAAAGGTTCATAGCAATTAAAACATCATGTACAAAGGTTCACTGCAAACCAGAAGGTCCATAGTTTAATGATAAAGGGTCTAAAGCATCAAAGGCATACACAAAATAACATCTGGACCATGTCATTATAGACATTCATCTTCCAGATCCATAACTCTCCTAGCCACAACTTGAGTTTCAAAGATAAAAAAAAAAGGTAAATTCATTCTGTTCACCCAAACACAATATCACCTACTTCAGCTCCAAAACACAAGAGGAACACTAATTGAGGCCCTTCTTATAATGAAAATTATGAGCAGAGGAAGCATAAATATTACTGAAACCCATTAACACCATTTTCAGCTCTTATATCAAATCGCTTTTTCTCCTCTTTCCAAACCCAAATGTACAGTAACAGAGCTCAATTAGAGCACAATATCATACAAACCAAAATAGAATGTTCAAAAACTACTATACAGAATCAAAACACCAATTAGAAATCATTAACATACTGCTAATTCAATCGATACGAACGAAGCAAAAAGTAAAATTGAAAACACACCCGAGCCTGCTCCGTAGAGGGAGACGAGTCTTGCTGTTTTGGATTTTCGCCGGAGAATCCGATCTCCGGCGAGGTTGAGACTGAAGAACCGGACAAGACGCAGCCAGCGGTTCAAGCCTCGAATGGGCGGGAGAAGAGACGCAGCCCTAAAGTTAATTCGAATTTGATTTTCAAAAATAAAAATTGTGGGATATTGGATAAAATTTGGGTACCCACCGGTTTACCCATACCCATGAGTAAATTACCCAATACCCGTAAATTGATTCCCTATGGGAATGCCCATAGGCCTATATGGCTAAAAAAGACATTCAAAAATGGCATTATATGTAATTAGCCCTTCTTCTTTTCAGGGTTCACATTAAAGGTCAGACTACAACATTCAATCCGTGTAAAGAAACAAAAAAGAAAAGAAAAACCAACTCTCTCTGAGTTTTCTTCATCTCTTTGTATCATCATGGTGGTGATCGTCTCGTCATCATTCCTCTCAAACTCAGGTATGCTGCTACTCATGAATTTTTGTTGAATACATTTAGAAACACTCATAAATGTTATTTTCCTGTAAATTTCGACTATAGATTATTCTTCATAAATGTTATTTTCCTCAGTCATTGATTGCCAAAGTGTACAAGGCCAAATACTATCCCAACCATTCTTTTTGGGATGCAGAACTTGGACATGCCCCTTCCTTTTTATGGAGGAGCATATTAGAAAGTCGACCTGTCTTGGCTGCTGGTATTCAGTGGAAAGTGGGGACCGAGGAACATGTGAATGTATGGAAGGACAGTTGGATTCCTGACTGTCCTCATTACCTCATTCACAAGCCACCTCATACTACCATCAGTAAGGTAGCAGATTTAATTAATGAGGAAACACGAAGCTAGACTCAAGGTGTTGTATAGGCTACCTTTCTACCTGAACTAGCTACAAAAATTCTCAGTGTTCCATTAAGCAGAATTGCAGGGGAAGATCGCTATAGATGGAGGCCCAAGAAAAATGGAAAGTATACTATCAAGTCTGCATATTGGATTGCTCGACAGTAGGTTATGGGAGAGTTCCTAACTTCTACCTCATCTGGAAATTTAGACGAGGTTCTATGAAAGAAAATGTGGAACACAAAGGTTCCTGGGAAAGTGAAAATTTGTATCTAGAGGGCTGCAAACAATATATTGGCTACTCGAGAAAGCTTGGGTCACAAAGGATATAAATGGCCCCTTCAATTGTTTGCTATGTAGTGAAGCTTTGGAAACCAATATTCATGTGTTTTGTCACTGTCATGTGGCGCAAGAAGCTACTAGAGTAGCACATACTCCAGTTGCTAGTTGTTTGTCTGGCAGTTTCAAAGAGTGGCTTTTGCATCATAGCCACCATCTAAATAGAGAAAATTGGGAGAAGCTACTTATGCTACTATAAGCTCTATGGAAAAACAGAAACAATAAACTGTGGAACGATATCCTCAAAAGTGCACAAGAGATTGTTGTTGCCACTTTCACTTGGTATGAACAATTCCTGCAAGTGTAGAAGATACAACCACAAGACAAAGCAGCCAAACCAGGTAACTATTGGACTCCACCATCAAGTCAACAGCTCAAAATCAATGTTGATGGAGCTTTCTTGCCTTCTAAAGATATTGGAGGCATTGGTGGAGTGATTAGAAGAAGTGATGGTTCTTTTGTCGCTGCTTTTCAAAGTGTGTACAGCATGTTTCATCTCCAAAGCAAGTGGAGCTGCTAGCAATCTGAGAGGGCATTGATTTTCTATGACATAGTAGCCTCCAAGAATGCCTTGAAAGTGATTGCCAGGTTGCAATACAAGAGATTGGAGAAGAAGATTTTGACCTCAATGAAAATGTCAATTTGTTGATGGATATACATCAGTGCAGGAAGTTTGTGCACAATCTGAAATTCTCTTTTGCTCCTAGAACTGCCAATATAGTGGTACGCAGGTTAGCAGCCATTGCTTATGAATTCAATACTACTCAAGTATGGATAGACCAAGCTCCAGAAAGCATTCTGGATGCTTTAGCTTTTGATTGTAATCATTAAACTTAATCAATAAAGTTCACGATGTTTTACTCAAAAAATAAATAAATAAATAAATAAGCGTTATTTTCCTGCAAATTTTACATGAGTATGAAAAAATGATATCTATTTTGGTAATTAGATTATGAAAAACTTATGTTCCAGTCTCTGATAAGGACTTTTAAAATATAAGAATTCAATAAAAACTTTCAAATCAACGAATGAATGAATGAAATTGTAATTGAAATTTATTTGTGTTGATTTAAAAATCTTTATTAAATCCTCATTTAACATCATCCCACCAGCATATTTCCTTTATTACGATGGAGTGCTCATCTAATGTCAATGGTCCATCAAACATACCAAAAACCAACGAGAAGTTTTAAATACACATCCCTAATTACTTAATACACACTCCATACTTAATACACCACTCATTTAATTTCCCATTCTAATATTTTACTAAATATACAGCCCAAAATACCTAAAATATCCTTAATCTCAAAAATCATGAAATATCATATTATTTGACTATATTAAGGCTACTATTTAATATGATTAGTATATTCTAGTATATTAGAGGGGCCAAACAAATTAACAATTACAAAGTTTTTTCATCCGTGGCTTTTTATATTAGAAAATTAAATGGATTAATCATATCTCTTAGAAAAAAAAAAAGGAAATTAACTAAAAAATAGGATCCGTTTTAAAAACATTAAATGTCATTGATTTTGAAATTCTAAATATTATGGTTTCTAACCTCATTTAATTATAATTTATATAAGGAAAAATTAAATTAGATAGTTTCTAACTTTATTCTTGTATTAAATTAGGAGGTCATGTATAGAAATTTGTTGTGTTTATCTAACAATTTATACATAAATAGTTTAATATAATGAAAATTATGACTTTTTTTTTCTTCTAATGCATAGATGTCTATTTTAGTCATTTAACCTACCCACAAATCTAATTTAAAATATAAAATAATAGGAATGTGTATTAAGTGATTAGGGGTTTGTATTTAAAATTTCTCAAAACCAACACGTACTGTGTTATCACAAAATGATAGCATTTTGGCGGTAGGGTTGTGTGTATATAATCTCAAATTTGTTAGAAATACAGTGAAATTAGATGAGTAAAAATTTGCCTAGTTGGGTGTGCTCCCCAACCTAGGTTCGAACCCCAAAGCTGTCAAAGTGGCCAGGCACTGTACTGCAATGCACAGTTGGAGCATTTCACATGCACCGAAGGGGTTTATCTTGGGCCTAGGAAGCCTTTGGGTTCCCCTTGACAAAGTCAAAAAAAAAAAAAAAAAAAAGATGAGTAAAAATTACAGAGCAATATTACATAATACTATTATGTCACTTGAAATGAATCTAATCTATCCTTCATCTATCCATGCTGTTTGACATAATACTATATAAAGGTAAAACCGGCAGTTACTGATATAAAAGCACGAAGGTACTAGATGCAACTGTCTGTCCGAGAAACTTTGACCAGTTGGATTCCATGACCCTCCCCCCTAAAGGTATTAGATGAAACCGTCTAAGGGGCTTTGATCATTGAGTAAGGACATACATGAGCGACTCCCTATTTCAACATAAGAGATGCACCAGTGTCCTCCAACGATTCAAGGGACTCCTTCAGAAGTGCCTGTGCTTCTTCTCTCCTCCTAAACAAGAAAGTCAAACAATGGTCACAAATAATTTCGTTACATTAAATCCACATGGCAGTTTGTTAAAGCATAGTCACAGTCCCAGTCGTTTAAAGGATTTTATCATCACTTTCCAAACAACAGGAAATCTTTCAAATAAATATTACAACAACCAAATTTTCAATCTGTCGGTGGCTCCATATAATGACAGGAAAACTTTCAAGAAAAAAGTTTGTTAAAGAAACATGAAACCTGTCGGCACCAACCCAAATGACACCTTGAGATCAATAAGCAAAGTTTTGAAGTAGGGCAGGTTGAAAAGACTGTGGGGAACAAAAATAAGTGTATGCAAAAGGATTTATCACACCACCAGCAACAAGTAGACCTTAAAGCAAACAACAAATAGGCAGGTTCCAGTTTTCATTTTTTATGGTAATCAGACACCACTAAGCCCAAAGAATGATTAAAAATATTTTTGCAAGACTTTAAGCAACCTTACTATCTTACTCTATCAAGAAGGTCACAGAAGCTATACCCTTCATGTAAAGTCCTAACTGACAAAACAATTATCTTTTAAATTGTTTAAAAATAAAGTAGAATATTTCAGTGTCAAATGTGCATTAAGCTTGTCAGTAATTGTTGAAAGCATACCTCTTTATATCCTCAACAGCTTGTTTACGTCGTTTAATCTGAAGTTCTAGAATGTGAATTAGTGTTGCCCTAGCCTGCATGATAAAGACATAACAATATAAAGCAGTCCCTTATAACAACCCAACAGCTCATACTATAAGACCCAATATATCTTACCTGATGGGGCCGCAATGAGTTCAGAAGATGATGCAAGTTCTTGAATATAAGAGATATTTCTTCCACTCTCCTTGCATATTGTGATGGTCTCTCCACGAGAATATCAGCGAGTTCCAAAATGTGCAGCTGCAATTCTCTGTTAAGGGACCTTAGTTCCTTCTTAAAATCTGAAACATAGTACAACTTTTGTCAGAGTGGAACAGTGGGGAACAGCACATAAAATAAAATAAAAATTAATGATGAAAACATATAAAACTAGAACAAAGTACTATCATGAATGCACATACACATAAAACTAGAACAAAGTACTATCATGAATGCACATACACATAAAACTAGAACAAACACCAACAGTACAAACTTGCAGTTCCTAATTTCCTGTTCATTTTGTGCAGAGAATTATCTCAAATAATAATTCTAACTAAACCAGACAAAATTACTATAGCAAGACCCCCAAGTAGTCAAGAAATTCAGACATTCCCCAGAAATTCCTAAATTCTGGTAATCATAGTTTGGCCATCAATACCAGATCTATCAGGACAACAATAGCTACAATGAATGCATACATTCCCAAAGGCTAGAAAAATAGGTTAATAAGTTGGAGATGTGAATGAAACACTAAAGGTTGCAACTTCTCTCGCCTTTACATTCAATAGTTCCTGCCAAGAATTTTCTACATATGTAACATATTTGAACACCTCTCAGCCTCGTAACACAAGTGAAGATTCCCAACATGGTATCTATGTCCTAGCTTACCAGAGAAGAGTCTCATTAACTTTTTTATTAAATATACTAATTACCTAATTCCACTGACCCTAAGGAGAAACTGCTATAAAGGTGATTGAATCAAGATGTTCAAATCAATTCCTACATATCAAAGATAATTTTTTTTTTCACGGGACACAAACACTAAACTAGTGTGAACTACTTGTCCACACTGCATGTACACTAAAGCTTTTGTCTTAATAAAGATTCTTTCTTCTCAAACAAAACAATAAAACAAAGTAATGAAAGAAAGAAAAAGAGAACGATTAAACTAGCCTGGAGGTAACGTACCAATATTTGGGCCTTTTGGGTACAGTTGACGCACTCCCTGTTCTTCCAAGCTTGGAAGCACGTCATCTGTCTATATAAAATAAACATGAAACTTTGTTAAAAATAAATTACAAGGAAATAATAGAGATCAAATCAGACATTGATAACATTGACACAATAATCTACAAGAATAAGCTAATTTTGTTAAAGGATAATACAAAACTCAATAGTCAAAAGTCAAAACCTGCAACTTCAATATTACATTCTCCAAACAATAAACTAAACAATATATATAGTTAATAGAATACTTATGGTATCCAAAGATTAAGCAACAAAGCAACTTTCAGATATCAAATTTACAATCTGTATATAAATGTGGAGAAGAAGGTAAAGTATAGGAAAAGCTTACGGTGTAATTAGCACCATAGCAAATGTATGTCCCTTCAATTGGTGGCGGCGGCTCAGGAGCGGATTTGGGATCTTGCAAGTAATCTTTGTATAGCTTATAATACGGTGGTGGAGGTGGGTAGGTCGCTGTAGCCATTTCAAGCACCTTGCTGCCAAACCTAACATCAACCAAAGGAACAAAACATTAAGTTAAACTTGAATGGACGGATACAGAAATTTTACAGGACAAAAATGCTGATCTCAAACAAGAAATTTCACCTAAAACTCACAAAACCCTAAAAGTGAGTAAGCCGTCAATATTTAAGCTAATTAATTAATAAACCGGGAGTATACTGAAAAATCTCAGGTTCAGGTAGTAAAATTGCCTCTCACAAATTGAATTGTTTTGAGATAAATATTTTTCGGCATACATGATACGACGCCCAACAGCCTGATTTGCATCAGGAGTTTAGCATATACGAGACACCATTTGGCAGTGAGAATGAGAAGTATTCAACACATGACTTCAAGCTCCTATAGGACATAATTGTGTTGTTGAGATCTGCTCCGAGTTAAACCAGCAAAGCACAACTTGAACCAAAACATAAAACAACTGCTTTGGTATGTATTTTAAGAGTAATGAAATCTCAGTGTTGATCCAAATCTTAACTGTCTATCTAAAGCAGTACATGAAACAAACTCAAGAGGAAAATTACTGCTTCACAAAATAGAAAGAGCAAGAGCAGAAACACAGCCCAAATCTAAAGCAAATAGTGAAAGGGTTGTCTGTAAATCCATTGGAAATTTCACACTAGTAGTCCCGTAATGCTGGGTCCCAAAATTCGAAAAAGAATCACGAAAAATGAAGATTTTATCAAATCTGAAAACTTATCCTGCACTGCAGAATTCCAAGAGTCAAGAGACTGGTGATGCCCAGTGGCAGATCCAGGATTACAACATTGGTGACGCTTGAACTTCTTAACAAAGGAAAAAAAAAATTGCAAGGCTTTAATTTGAGAAATTATTTTCAAAATCTAAACATATCATCTCCTCTCAATGATCACTAAAATTTTCTCACAAACTAAACAGAATAGAGTAATTAAACATTGAAACACAACTATATTTTTTGAAGAAATTAAGCCACTGATGTAAGTAAACCAAACCAAATTGGTGATCCTAAACAATGCGTTGATCAGCAATGTCACCAATAGATTACCAATTCAAATTGCTCCATACAACCAAGACGAATAGAAAACCATTCACTCAATACGATCAATTTTGAGCCTCAATTCATGATTACACTAGATGAAAGTCTTCAAATGATTACAGAAACCTCTCACGGATCAAAACAACAAAAACCAATTCAAACCCACCTCCCCAAAAACCTCAAAGAACCAAAAGCTCCAATCTTTTACTCCCCAAGCCAATTCAGAAAACCACAAGCCCACATTGACGAACCCAACATCCATACAAGCTCTATACAAAGAGCAAGACAAGAGCTTCAAAAACAATCCCCAACCAATAGTAAAGGAACAATGAAAGGACAAAAGCATCTGAATAAGAACCAAACCTGAACAGAGAATATAGGTAAGCTGAGGCAAAGCTGATGCTTGCTTACAGAAATAGAGACAAAGAGCGCCCCTTGAACACCGTGAAAAAGAGAAAGTAACCCAGCAATTTATTCACCTGATTTGAAATCATTAAATCAATAACCCCCAGCAATTTGGTAAATCTGAAATTGCAACCCAGTATGATACTTACACAATTAAGAGAGGAAGAACTGAAGAAGAAGAAGACTATGCGGCTCACAGAGTCAGAGTCAGAGTCGGGAGAATAGTGAGTGATTTTTCTGCCAGTTTTTTTTTTTTTTCGGGTTTCACACTAAAAAGGTGGGTCGGTTGGAGGACTAAGACGACGTCGTTCTGTCCGTGTAAGTTTTTAGAGAAAACCGACCCTACCAGAACTCTCTAGGAGTCTCCCTTCATCTGTCTCTCTCTCTCTCTCTCTCTCTCTCTGTATCATCGTGGTGGTGATCGTCCCGTCGTCATTCCCCTCAGCCTCAGCCTCAGCCTCAGTCTCAGCCTCACTGCCTCAGGTATGCAACTTCATGGTTTGCCCTAAAACAAAACAAAACAAAAGAAAAGAAGAAAGAAAGAATTTTGAATCTTTTGTTTTTGTTGGTTCTAAGGATTTAATTTCAAAAAGATGAAGAGCGCAGCTCAGCCGGCCCAGATTCCGACGAGCTTCGGCAACGAGCTTAGGGCCTGCCTCCGTTGCCGCCTCGTCAAGACCTACGATCAGGTTCGCCTTCTCCTTCTTATTCATTGATTTTAGGGTTTTTGCCAATAAAATCACAAACGACGAATAAAAATAATTGAAATGCAGTTCAGAGAAAACGGATGCGAGAACTGCCCCTTCTTCAAGATGGATGAAGATAGCGACCTGGTCAACGAAGGCACTACTCCCAATTTCAATGGCATCATTTCAGTCATGGATCCTGACAAGAGCTGGGCTGCTAAGTGGCTCCGAATTTGTATGTCTATGACAAGAGCTTTGTTTGTCTTGTCAATTCTCTCAATCTTTAGTTTCTTATTATTCTATTCTCCAATTTCTGCTTGGTTGAACCGTTTGCTCACTGAACCAACTTGGCATTTGATTTACATCTGTGGGATTTATTTGTTTCCGCAGCGAGGTTTGTTCCTGGTTGCTACACTCTTGCAGTTTCAGAGGCTCTTTCTGAGGATTTGCAGGTAACACAATTAATTGCTATTTTGGTCTTGTTATTGTTTAAAATAAACAAAGCCAAAATTTCTTCTATCAACCTTTACCTTCTCTTTACTCTGTATGCGGTACATTTTGATCTGTGGTGGGTTTTTAGTCGCAACACTTGTCCAACAGCTAGTTAGCTAGCTACCTTTTCTTTTGAACAATTCCTCGAGTAACCTGTATGCCATACAACACATTAAGAGCAACTAGTTCCAGGGCATGGAACTGGGTTTACTGTCCGGTCAGATATGACTGCTGTCTGTAATGTATGCTAGGCACGCATGACTCAAATCGTAATACCCAAGCAGGATAAAATGCTGATGTTGGGAAACTTTTTCTTTCATTTGTCAATCTGTCAGTCGTGCAGCATATCTAGTTGTTCTAGGTATATGATGGTCCCCTATTTAGCATAAAAAGCATTGGTATCTCATTATTCTGATTTTATTTTGGAATACTATGAAATGCTTCCTATTCCTGGAATGATCGAATTCTGAGTAATGCTGACATCCATAGGATGACCATAGAAACAGGATTGCACCCTTAGTTGGTTAACAAACCAACAACACAACAACACCCCCCTCCCCCATTTCTCTCTCTCTCCCTCTCTCCTCTCTCTCAGGTAAAAGGAGCAGGAAACCAAACAACAATCGCTATCATTGATGAAATACATGTGCGATTGTGTTCCCTTGACTCAGAAAGTAAGAAACCCTTCTTGGGCAGTAAATTGTCCACTAGTTTGAATATCGATCATGTTAATTTATCACTTCTGCAAATAGACTGAACCAACTAGTCAGGTTATTACCCTGATCAGCAGCGGCGGAGGCACGTAGGGACGAGTGGGGGCAGTGGTCCCCAGTGATTTTAAATTTTTGTTGAGCCGGTCTCCGTTTTGCCCCCACAATCAATATCCAAATACTTGTTCTCCTTCTGCCTCCTCCTTCCTCCGATCTAATTCCCTCTGCATGATGGCTTTTCTGGTATCCCTTGCTTAAGTGACCCCTTGATTTGGATTCTGCATCCACTGATCCACACCTCCATCTATGTCTCATATTTTGGTTCCTCTTCACCTGTGCCTTCCACTCAACTACCGTATCGATGTATTGCAACAAAGGTTTTCACATCTTAAAGGAGAAGCAGAAATCGTGTATAGAGCTTACTAATACTAAGATCTTTTGGGTTGCTTCGGTTGTTAAATGGACCTGATTGAAAAATTAGAACTTTCATTTGCATCTTCCTTTCCCTGATCTACCCCTCTGTACTTTTTGCGATCGTTTCTATACCACTTCTACAGCAAGCAAGATGCAAATTTTTCCAATAACTATCGCCCAAGACTCCAAATTGAAGACGAGAACTGCAAAGATTCAGCTTTTACTGAGTGTTGGAAAATGGCAGCAATGAAAGATGTAGATTTTCATTCTACAAGTAAGCTTTTGTTCTCTTTTGATCGAAGCAGATGGGTGTCTTGCAACCATATTGTTAATATGCGGCTTCATCATTATGATCAGACAAATGGTTTTCGGAGGAGAGGGAAAAATGATACCATCATTAATAGAAAGATCAAGAAACTTCATTTTTGCTCTGATAATAAGATATACTTTTATTATTGTATTTGGATCAGATGGTTTCGGTTTGCTCGTTAGCTTGATTCCTCAGATAATCTACTTCCGGTTGTCTAGGATATTAATTATTTGGGTGCTTTATTCTCAATTCATGTACTAGATGAAAATCAATCAATCTGTTTGATATAAGATGTACCGATTGAAGTTTTGTTTCATTAATCGAAGTTTTTCTTGTAGTCGTTTATTTTTTTTCCGCCCCCATGTCAATGTGTTTCTGCCTTCGCCACTGCTGATCAGTGTGGATTCCATGCTAAAGTTTGCTTGCATGAGGAAGGAAGCAGGTTAGGTTACATTAATGGCAGCTAGAGTTTCATTTCAAAAGGAGAGTGTGGCAATAAAGAGAAGTTGGGCTGTGACTTTTGGGTGGAGAGGGTGGGTGCGGGAGAAATATCTAATTCCGTAGATGCGTATTGCTGTCGGTCCTGTATCTTCTTTGGCTAGCACGCCATTATATAATGGATGGCCAAGAATTTGAATTTCAGTATAAATTTGTGGCAAGCAGGACTGAGGGATATTCAATATATTGCCTTCTTGCCGCCGTGTTTAATATCCCATCAGATATCATCGGCATTGGAGCTTAAAAAGAGCATCTGCAGACATTTTTGGAATGTTTCCATGTGATTTGCTTGATTGATTGAATTTTATGACTCTGTAGAGTGAGCTCTCACATATTGGAACTGTTGAAGTTATAGCACTGTTTTTTTCCATCTTTTTTCTCTTGTTTTCCAGTTCGTGTTCTTCAATCAATTACATTTTGTCCGAGCTGATTTCTTGAATTTGGTCATCTTTTTGCAGAATATATGTGAAGATGAGCACGTGCAATATGTACCACCAAAACGTGTATGAGCGTTGCCTAATGATCAGACCTGCAAAAAGACTGCCTTTGAGACTAGAAGTAGATTAACTTGTTATGGAAACAGATGGTTGTTGGAGGTGAATGTTCTGTTGGAATGAAGGCATCTAGCGAAATATTTAAATTCGGACGCTTGTGATGTAGTGAATCTGTTTTGTTTTGTGTGTTATGTAGCCGCTTGTGAATGTTGATTGAGACAGAGTAGTAGTTTATCTGTGTTCTCATCTTTTTCTATGTGTTTCAAAATCCACATCAGCAAACAATGGAAAAGATATTGCAAACTACTGGTTTTCGTTCAATGACTTTGAGCACCAAATCATCTATAACTGGATAAGAATCTATTGTCATAATGAAAAGAAAAGAAATTATCATTTTAGTCATTTAACTATGAGTCGATTAACATTTTGGTTACTTTATTCTTGAAAATATCACTGTAGTCACTCAAGTTTTGATTTATTATAGGGAGAATTTTTCGAACAATACCTGTACTAAAGGTTATTGTGAATTAAGATGCCTCACTTTACACTAACTACACTTTGATATCTGGACTATAAAACCCGACTAAATTTAAATACATGACGACTTTTCCGTTACAAGGAAGCCAACTAGCATATTTTCAGGGGTATAACAGTCCGTTCATATTTTCCCGCCTGTTATTGTACATGTTGCCAGCTCATTCTCTTTCCCTCCAAAACTTGAATCCCTCCTACATATCAACGCACCCTTTAATTTTCCCTCAAAAAAACAGAGTAGTTGTTACTTTGTGTAATCAACTCTAGTATTGTTGACCATGGAAGTAGGATGCAATCTTGAGATGAAAATAAAATGATAAAAACTAGCAAAAATTTCCATTCCCAACTGTGAAACCAATATATAATTACTGATGGCAATGACATTATTCAAAATCAAAACACCAATCTGTTACACGAAAGCTGATCAAAAGCATGGCATTTCAAAGTTAAAGCCCTATAAAAAAAATTAAAAAAAGGGAAAAAAAATAGATATGCCATCATAACAGAGTGTTTCACATGCCAAGAAGGTTCAATTTGGTTTCACTACAAAACATAGTTTTCTGATCAACAACCTTCAAGGTCTCCACAATCTCCTTTACACCTGGCTTTTTGGAACATGAACAGTCTAACTGCTTTGAGAAGATGTTGTAGCAAGTCGGGCTAATTTTCTTATCATTGGCTTGATTATTCATGCCGACATCATGTACCTCTTGCCTGATGAAAATGGTCCAACTGATCCTCCTGTGACATTGCAGTAGTCTAGGAATGTAACACACAATTGAATAAGCATTCAAACATGAAAATAAATGACATTTTAAGCTGACAGCTTCAAAACTCATACACAATCATGGCCTACCTGACTGTTTGGTTACACCACATTGTTGTTGCCTTGAGAAATCACAAAAATGTCACATTCACCTTCAACATCTGCATTGACTCTGAAATTGACATTGAGGTTCACATTGACCTGTTGATTGACATGGTTCTAATTTGGGAAAACTAATGAAGCCTGAAAGTTTGATTCCTGGGTTGGCACTTGATCCTCAGCTGCAGGTTGCTGTTGATCAGGCACATCATTTTCAACATTAGCTTCTGCCATAGGTGGTTCAACATTTTCATTGGCACCCTGCAATCAGTTTCATTGCTCAACATTAGCAATCGAATCATACAATTGAACTCCCACAACTATTTATAACACAAAATTGTACCTGGTTTCTTCTTGCACAAGTTCTTTTGTTGTGTCCTTTCTTTCCACATACCCTACACTCCACTTGAGTATAATGGCTCCTTGGCAATTTTTTTTCAGTTCCAGGAGCTGGTGGCTCTTCACCTACATTTAAAATCAATTAGCTTGGTTAAAAAAGTAATAGATTGACCTGCAATTGAACTATCACAAAAGGGAAAATTACCTGGTTCCTTAGTCTTCTTGGTCCTGGGTCTTCCTGGTTGCCTTCTATGTAGTGGTGGTGCAATAGATCTCTCTATAACTTCCCATTCAGCAGCTCCAGCAATTGGTTTTTGTACTGGCAATCCTTGTCCTTGGTAGGCTTAGAAGCAGGAGCTTGCCTTGGCTGACCATCACTTGGCTGTGGCTTCCTAATCTGAATTCCTTTACTTGGTCTTTGTACTCTTGGCCCATCACTATTCAAAATTTCTTGGCCCAGCCCTGTTGACATTCCTTTTCCCACCTCTGTTGACATTCCTTGGCCCACCTCTGTTGACATTCCTTGACCTACTCCTGTTCACATTCCTTGGCACCTCACTTGGCCCATCAAATGGCTGGCTGCTTCCACCTACATCTGGCCTAGGTCCAACACCAGAACTCGGCTGTTTCACTTGAGCAAAGTTGAAAACATCTTCCAAATTCACCTCTTCCTCGTCTACCACTACTTCCTCATCATCTGTCAAGGGCAGGTCCTCAATAAAGTGACCGAAATACTACAAGTGGTCAAGATCTCCATCGTTCCATTCCAACTCCCATGGTGTGAAGTGTATCCTTGCAGCTAAACAAACCATATAGACATGCAAAACCTTCCTTCTAGCTGGAATGAACTGTAACATGTCAACTGCATCTGCATCCTTCACTATAGGCAAGTACCTAGTCCCTGTTTCAGAACTAGGTATTCTAAACCCCCCATAAGCTATTGGGTCTTCAGTGTAACCCAAATCAAAAGACGAATAATTAAGCCCAGTAAAGGCAACCTTATATGGGCCAACCCCATCCACATAAATAACTGGTTCACTTGTTCTATATTCCCTATTCATACCACTTCTACTATAGAATCTGCCTCCATGATGGATGGCAACAGTAAACACATCCATGCCTGCAATCATAAAACAACATTTATTCATCAACAGAGCACTTTTCCAATTTCATTCAATACTCCATCTAACATCACCTACGGCCCTAAATTGCTATCAACAACTATCACAAAACCATAAAAATCCCACTAACCTAGAAACATTAATAACAATAAATTCAAAATTCAATTTAAACCCTATTTCCCCAAATGGAGTTGTTGTTTAATTAAAAAGCCAGAATACGACAACAAGAAAACCATTGTATACGTACAGTACCCCAAAACCCTAGAAAGCCAAACTTTGACTCGCATAAACAAATCGATTCGGAAAACAGAAATAAAATGAATATGCGGAAGCTGTGCTGTTGACTATGCCTCGAATCCATAAAAAAATTAGAGAGAAATAATTGATAAATATAATTCAATTGAAAATCCCATTTTCGAAAATCTTCCAGAAATCTCAAAACCGAAGAATAAAAATATACTTAATTCCAAAAATCACATAGGAAAATAACTCATCTAAAATCATCCTAAATCATAAATTTAAATCCAAGCATCACAAACTCATATCCAAAAATCATGACGGAAATCCAATCAATAAATCAAATTATAATATGAAACCAATTCAGTTCCAAAATCAAATTATAATCTCAAATCGATAATAAATAGCGAGATTAAATTACAAATCATAAATTCAAATAACAATCAATTATCGGAGATAAATCATCAAAAGCTTAAGCTCAAACAACTGGTAAAACAAAATCTTTCCCGAAAGTCAACATCAAAATAAATCACAATTAATTCTCCGAAATCATCATCGAACGCAATTCACGAGATAAATCAAAATCAAATTCCGAGATCGAATCATATATTTAAATTGTAAACCAAAACCAAATAATATGCTCGATAAATGAATAAATCACTCTTTCAGAAAATAATCGCATGCATCATTTCAAATCAAAGGTCCACTCACAGTATTTGGCTAACATGACCGAGCGTATGGATCCTTGTCAAGCGATGGGTCGGTACCTTGTCCTGTAGAAAATTATAATTCGTAAACGACAATTTAAAATTTAAATACAATCCTAAAACGAAACCAGAAAACCCCTCGCACAATTAATTTGTTGAGCATCCGAAATCACATAGGAATCAGCCCAAATTTCTAGATTGCACCAACTTAATTATTCTAATATCCTAATGAAAAATGAAGACGATCCAACGGTTGGATCTCCTCAAATCACAACTCCAAAATCTGAAACTTCGAAAATTCCGATCGATACCCAAACTTCTCCGAAATCTACAAAAAATCATATCTACAAGTCCTTAACAACAAGGTCAACCTAATAGACCAAAGTAGGCCTCTGAAAACAGCGGGATGTGCCACCCCACGCGCCACCAAAAGCAGCTGCGCGTGGACCCCACGAGCTGCCGAGCCAACGCCCGAATTGGGTCACCAAACTTACATCAAAATCTTCCTCTTAACATCTCAAACAACTTCTTCAACTATCACAAAGACAGATCTCAAAAGAGAAGGTCGGAATTTACCTTGAAAGCAAAGAGTCTAAAAATTCCCCCAAAATCTTCTGAAGCTCGATTCTCCCTCCTCGCTTCGATTATGTTCAAGCCACTTAAAGGGTTTGTAAAGCATGGCAAGACGTACAAAACTCAGTTAATCTCAACATCTAATTTGGCCGGAGTTGGTCGGAATTTGAAAATATGCCTGAAAAAGGGTTGTACCTTCATTTGTTTGATTCGTGGCATATGGTGAGTGAGAGGTTGTAAGATATATATGGTTGGAAAGATTGTTCCAAGATGAAGAGAATGGTACCAAATTCATCGCCATAGGTGTTAGGTCCATAATTACCTAGTAATTGTTCCCCTAATCTTGTACTTTTGCTTAATCTTTGTGTTTATTTATCATATTTTCCTTACCATTCTAGGAAATGGTGGAGAATCTTGGACATGCACTAAAAAGTCAATCTTAGCACATTTTCCTACTTCGTCTAGGAAAATCTTAGCTAAGCAAGGAAGGAGGAGGGGAACACTGACCAAATGAACTCCAAATCAGTTGAAACTTTCCAGATCCATTCTAGACATCCTAAGGATCATTTGTCATGAAGAGTGAAAAAGCTAATTCTGAGTGGAAGGCCTTCAAAAGATTGGCCCAATTTTCTGACTAAAAGACAAAAACTGTAAAACCGGACCTATACGGATTCCGGCCGCAGTTCCGGCCAAACCATGGTGAACTAAGCTCTGAAATTTTACCAGGATAATCTGCACTCATGGAGGAATATTTGGTATGAATAAGTAAAAGGCCAATTCCTCTTACTTTTCCCCTTTACTAAAACTTGACCCTACTTGCGAGTAGGACACATCATTCATAAATTGCATACGCATTCATACTCGTGATGCACCCAACAATAGGTGGCCGGACGAAGTTGTGGCGAAGCAGCAAAAGTTCGATGCCAGAGAAGGAAAAATTGAATTTTGTGGTACTTTCCCGAAATGGAAAGTCAGCCACTACCATTTATAGAACACGATTTCAGCATAATTACAAAACTGCCACTAAATTGAAACATTTATAACTTCTTCGTTACAACTCTGATTTTAACGTGCCACATGTCCACAAACTTGGTTTACCATCCTCTACAACTTTCATGAAGGAAGTTTCCCCAAAAATTGTGTTGAACAAAAAAGCCAACTTGTAGGTCCACTAAATGATCCAAATGAAGGTAAAAGTAAATATTATAATCGTTTACCTTCTGAATGATTAGTAAACAGGACATAATGTTGTTGGTCCAAGAAGCCGAAATCGAGACTCACAGATCCTGCATTGCAAAGCCACTGGAACAAGAGATTTGACACCAAATCAGAAGCGAAACCAGCCTGTAATAAAAAACCCCGAATGACACCCCTCACAAGAGCTCTCCGACTGTTTGTATCAATCCTAGAGAAATTAGTTCACAAGAGCTCCCTGAACTAGAGAAATTATGATATGTTAATGATTAAATAAGATAAAATACAAAATTAAAGGAAAATATGGCCTAATGCAATAATTAATTTACATATTTCAACTAATAACTATATAAAAAATATTAGTATTAAAATTGAATGGGTTTTCGAGCTGGCCTTATAAGGCCATGCCAGGCGGGCTTTAATGGGTAGGGCTGCGAGCCGAGATTCGGCTATGAACCCTCTGCCCTATCCCTGCCTCATGCTCAATGGGCAAGGTCGAGATGGACTTTGCTGTGGGCAAGGCCGAGCTTTTGCCCACTGGACTGAGCAGGCGCCTGTGGGCTAAATGATGACTGTTGGGGACATCATTGAGTATGAATGTGTATACAATTTATGGATGATGTGCCCTACTCCCAAGATTAGGAGGTCAAGTTTTAGTAAAGGGGAAAAGTAAGAGTATCGTACCCAAGGGCAATAGCAACTCTACCATAAGCTAGATTACCGCGAAAATAAAACCTAAAAAACACATGTGAGTCTATTTTTTTATAAATTAATAGTCTCGGCCCTTTGGAAGCCAAAACTATCAATAATGATATTTACAATGGTAAAGTGGTGAATCGGCTTTGTTGATTTTAATTTCTATAAAATAAAATAAGTTGCACAAAAAATAAACTAAACAAATAAAATAAAATAAAATAGAGACTTTGATCAATGAGATAAATAGGAGCATAGGTTTTGCACTAGCCTCCCTCATGCATATAATGTAACCCATTTTCAAATGACAACATGCTTTGATAAATTTCTCCTTAGTGCTTTGATGAAGCTACCAAGAAACCAACTAGTTATGCAATTTAACAATCTCTTCCAAAGCAAAGTTAAATTACACAACCTTTATACCATTCAAATATTCCGGATCCTAAATGGCCTATGGTGCCATGAGCCTAAATTCTTCCGGAACCTAAACCCACAACATCATGCTTTAATTTCTAGGTAAGAAACCCAAGCAATCTAGTTCTTCCCGTAAGAATAAACTAGACCACCACCCTATTAGCTACACATGCTTCTCGGTTACAAAATATTGTCAAGCTTAAGTTTCCGATTTCATTAATTCCTACAACATGCTTCTAGGTGACAAATCCAAAAACACATGTAAGAAAGCATTAAAGTAAAGTAGCTAAAGGATTCAAAACATGCATATTCATAAAAAAACATGGCATCACACTATTTTATACATGAGTTTGGCTAGGGCTACGGCCTAGCCCCAATTTTATTCTACTCACAACCCATAGTTACATAAATCAAACCCATATACATAATAACATCAAGCAATAGAGAGGAAGAGTGGAGAAAGTGGTTGGTTACCAAACTAGCTCCCCTTGATGCAAAACTAGTGAGAGATGTTTCAAAATATGGAAATTTCAGTTTTCTCAAACCCAAATTACCATACAAATCCACAAAGCTCTTAGAAAGTTGAAGAACAAAGGCTTGAAATGATGAAACTAAGGTGTGATTGATCAAAGATGTAAAGGATCTTCGGTTTTTGGTAAAAACCCAAGACACTTTATACTTTTCTCTACACAAAACTAAGAAACTATGAACTAAAGCTAAGAAACTAAGAGAAATGTGTGAAGAGAAGATGAAAAACGTCCAAATGAAGGGAGGGTGCTTTTATAGGCCAAAAGTGATGAATGGAGGGTGGAAATCAAAGGAAATGAGGGGATAGATGTGATTGACAAATGTGTAAGCACAAAATGTGGATCTAATCTTTAACTCCACATAGAAATGACCTAGAAAGCCCATAGATATCTTGGTAGAGAAGAAAAAGTAATGGTAGAAGGTCATGTGTAAGGGAACAAAGTAATAAATGGGAGACAAAAGTGTAAGTTGTTAGAATGACACCATTTGTCATCATTCAAATTTTAAATTTCAAAATAACCTAGACCTAAAATCTCTAACCCTAATCAGGTCTTCCATGTCCTCC
Source organism: Rosa chinensis (assembly GCF_002994745.2). Taxonomy (NCBI): domain Eukaryota; kingdom Viridiplantae; phylum Streptophyta; class Magnoliopsida; order Rosales; family Rosaceae; genus Rosa; species Rosa chinensis. The sequence continues at coordinate 27,378,890 of NC_037091.1, read as the reverse complement.
GCACATGTTCTCGACCGGCCAACTAGGCAGGAAATGTCCGGAATCCGTCGTTGACCACTGTTGACCTACTTTTTGTCTGTTTGCGCACTTTCTCCTCCTATCTTCCTTCAATTGAATCTTCACCGAGACTTCGGAATTGGCCTCCGACATCTTCATACGAAATGTTCATCCATGAGTGCAGATAACTTTGGTAAAATTTCAGAGCTTAGTTCACAGTATTTTGGCCGGAAATGCTGCCGGAATCCATATAGGTCCGGTTGTGCAGTTTTCATCTTTTAGTCATAAACTTGTGCCGATATTTTGAAGGTCTTCCACTCTGAACTAGCTCTTTCACTCTTCATACGAAATGATCCTTTGGTTCTGGAAAGTTTCAACTCATTCGGAGTTCATTTGGTCAGTCTTCCGCTCCTTCCTTGCATACCTCGGTTTCTCCTAACCGGTGTAGGAAAATGTGCTAAATTTGAGTTTTTAGGGCATTTCTAAGCTTTTCCATTATTTCCTAGTATGATAAGGAAAACATAATAAATATATATATAGATAAACACAAAGGTTAAACAAAAGTGCAAGATTAGGGGAATAATTATTAGGTAATTATGGACCTAACAATGACCCCTAGGCCAAGACTGTTTTATTTTATCACTTTTTGTTTACCTGGCATCGATGATGGTTCCTTTCTTTTGGTGGTGATAAGTTGGAGGCGGAGTTTATTTGTTTATCTCTAGGTTGGGTACTTATTTTTTAATAACACGGTTCAGTTGAGTATGTGGATATTTGAAGTGTAATGTTTTACCCTACTTAATTTATTGTTTTGTGTCCGTGCTCCGTGGGTTCTAGGCATTGAAGTATAATGTTGTGATGCTTATTTCTAGTCCGTGCTGGATTTTATTCAATAATCTTGAAATTTATGCTTCTCCAAAAAAAAAAACATAGTTTGTTAACTCCGATTAAATATATATATATATATATATATATATATATGACCGATTAGAAGAGGACGTTAGCAACCCAGAAAAAATGCAGACGTTGCTCCTCCGGCCTCGATCAGGCATCGATGGCGGCGTTTTTTTTTGCCTGATGAAGGCTCTGGACAACCCAGACGGCATAGCCATCAACGCGAAGACGAAGGTGATCGGATTCTCAGTGATGCACAACGAGCTCGCCTGAAACCATAGAAGCACCATTAAGGTCGACTTCGAATCCTTTATCGACAAGTCCAACAGTGAGAAGAGGGTCGACATCGTGGCCTGGTTCGGTCGGACACAAGTAGTGCTTCCCGTCAGCGCTTGATGCAGTCCGAAAGAGCGACTTCCGCTCTTTTTCTGAGTTGCAGACGTCCACGGCTCTCCATATATTATATATATATATACTCACACACACATAGAGACACATGATTTTTAGTGCATGAAATGGTTGCAATGGTTCTTTATAGTTGTCATTCTCAAATGGAAAATTGCATGCATGCTATAATTCTGTAGCCGTCCCCACACTCCCACGTTTGCTTATAAATTCTTTGATTCTTGTTTAATGTGGATGTTGCCGCGCTGTTGATTAAAGTAGTATAGCTAGGCTGCTAAACTGATTTTCGTCTCCAGGACGGCATGGCCCATCGTCCCAACCAAGTTGAATAATAAACTAGTCAGTCTATTTTTTTTTTATAACAACTAATCAGTCTATTGAACCTTGAACCAAGTCGACCTTTAATTATTTTGGTCCTGACTAAGGAATTGTACTTTTATAAGAGAATATCCACACTCTTGAATATGACCTGACCACGGAATTGCACTTTTATAAGAGAAGGTTAAATTTCCTTGGATCCACACTCTTGAATATGACCTGACCAAGGAATTGCACTTTTATACAAAAACTAATTGAGTTTTGTGTTACTTTGGGAGATGTCTGGAATACGCAGGCTGCAAGTTACAGCCCAGCGTCAATCGCATTGTTGGAGCAAGTATGGTCACCAGTTTTTCTGAGATGGGGCTGTTTAGTAATTGCAGTAAGACGGAGCCGTTATCAGTAAAAACTTAGAGCCTTTATAGTAAAAATAGGAGGATTTTATGATACTTCCTACAAACCGACAAAAATCAGTCTTTGTACTCGAGATTGGAATACCTTGTGATGGACTATCTTGTTCTGGTATTGAAGCATTTAGCTCATGTTAGTCATGTAGGCGTGAAGCAGAATAACTCAAGGATCTGATCATTCAGTTCATGTAGACGTGAAGCATTCAAGGCATTGATGAAACGGAGTCCGGCAAGACCATTTGCCAGTCGACGACTAGATGAAACGGCTCTACGTATTAAATTTGAACCAATCTGGGCTCTGAGTAGTTATAAACTTTGTGTTGCTCTGAGTTTCATCTGGTAAAATGGAATTTGGGATTCCAGTGATGCCAATTTTCATATTCTAATTTTCTTTAATTCAATTCCCAGAAAAGATTGGTAATAGATTCATAAATGGTGTCAACACCTAGTTGTTTGATGCTTAAATTATCATAATCTTGGAACCATGATGCTATTAAATATAGAAATCTGAGTTCGAAGCAAATAAGAATATAATGGACCAAGTAGAACATTCAAATTATGATGAGTTAGAAACGAAGACTTAAGGGTTGAGGCCTTTGATCGCTACATTCAATTAACTAAGCCAAGACAAATTGACTCAACCCACAATCTAGAGATGAAGGGGAATTGGAATGGCAAACCAAGCGCTTTGAATTTGAGGGAAATTACCTTATGCATAAACCAATATTCTGAGCCGATGAGGAGTAGATGAGTAACTGAAGAACATGCATGTTTGTCACGTGAGAGAGGTTTCCCCAGTGAAAATCGATTTACCATGTTAACGTTCTCTGTCGTTTAGCGCCATTGAAATGTCCAAATCGACCCGGACGCCTGCGTATTCCAGCCTCCTCCGTTACTTTGATAATATGTAAAGTAAAAACTATTTAGTTGAACTTGTGGAACAATTAGTAACCGTTGTCACTTATTATAACAATAAAGTCCCTGCCATTTCGTTGACCAACACCTAACGCATTGGAAAGCAAAAGATTAAAAAGCTTACGTTTCCTATATATATAGTTTGTAATCTAGAAGGCTCTTGCGAGGGACAGTATTGGAAATAGAACGCGTACCTTTTTAAATAGAAAGGTCATAATCAATTATATTTTTATTCATATTTAATAGGATATAATTTCCAAATTCCAACACCACCCACCGGAGCTTGCCTGCAACCCCTTGAAGAACACCATAGTTGATATCCATTTTAGTAATACTCTAGGTTAAGGCACATATACCAAGGGTGATAATAGGCAAGAGATCAGAATGAGTAGTATATATTTTAAACAGAAATGTAGTGGATTTGTGGACGTTTGCACAAAAAGAAAAGAGGGTCGTGAGGTTGATAAATTAACTATAATAATCAATGGAATAATCTATCTATCTTTAATCTTATTTGTAAATTGGAATTGAGACATACACCGAATTGTAGGCCGAACCTTTAAAAGTCTAAGTCAATCCTGAAACACAGAAATTTCAATAAACCAAATTGTAAGTTGTCCAGATCGACATGTGCCGGCCAATGACCATTTCTAATTGACTGGTACTCCATCCTCCATGCCATGCATATCTGCCTTATAAATACCCAATTCGACCATCATCTTAATTAGTTCTATACCTCATTCTATACACATATCAAAAGAGAGACCACAGTTAAGATGGCTTTCCAAGTTACAATTAGGACGAAGTCCCTTTTCTTCACCATCCTAGGTTTAGCATTTGTAGCACAAATTGCAATAGCTCAAGACTGCGGGTGTGCCGCAGGCCTGTGTTGCAGCGAATTTGGTTACTGCGGCACCGGTGATGCCTACTGCGGCAAGGGTTGTAAAGAAGGTCCTTGTACTACCACCCCCACACCGACACCAACTACTAACGGTGGCTCGGTGGCAGATATCGTGACCACTGACTTCTTTAACGGGATTATTAATCAGGCTGGTGCTGACTGTGCCGGGAAGAGCTTCTACACCAGACAGGCTTTTCTCGATGCCCTCGGCTCTTATGGTGATTTCGGTACCACCGGTTCCGCTGATGACAATAAGCGGGAAGTTGCAGCGCTGTTTGCTCATGTCACGCATGAGACTGGCCGTAAGTATATCATCATTTTCTCATCATCCATGTTGCTAGCATATCTTATATATACGTACTATTACTGCAAAACAAAATCACATCTGTACTTGGATAATAATACTCTAGTAGAAGAAGGTGAATTGTAGTCTACTGAATTAATACATATAGTATGCACTAATTATCACTATACATAATTCCATATGTACGTACTAATGAGAGCATTTTTTAATGATGGATGCAGATTTTTGCTACATAGAAGAGATAAACAAGGACACCTACTGCGACACGAGTAAAACAGAGTACCCATGCAACCCCAACAAGCAGTACTACGGTCGTGGACCACTCCAGCTCACCTGGAACTACAATTACGGAGCTGCCGGAAATGCCATTGGCTTTGACGGCCTGAACTCCCCCGAAACAGTGGCTACAGACCCCGTGGTGGCGTTCAAAACGGGCTTGTGGTTTTGGATGACCAATGTGCACTCCGTTATAGGCCAAGGATTCGGAGCCACGACTCGAGCCATCAACGGTGACGTGGAATGTGATGGCAAAGCTCCGGACAAAGTTCAAGCTCGCGTCAACTATTATAATGACTACTGCACCCAACTTAATGTTTCTCCGGGTGACAATCTCTATTGCTAAACATGTTAACTAATTAACTTTGGAATAAATTAATAAAAGTGCAGCTAGCTAGCCTAAAAAAATATAACATCAATCTCTTCTCTCTCAAAAATGATATGTACTGATATATCATGCATGGTATAGCCATGAAAGGAAAGGATCGAACTACCTCCTATTCTGTAGTCCACGTATTATTTTTTTACAAGATAATAAAATAAGGAGAGCTTGAATTGGTACGCTCGATTGAAATTGGAAATTTATTATTACTTTTCGTTTTTACACATGGGGCCCAAAGGGGCACGAAGAATGGATTCAATAGAAAAATATCTAAGAAGTAAATGAAATTCAGTACATTACTGGGATAAAAAGTAATGATATTCATGTCGATCTTGATAGGGAATATGAAATATTGTAACGGGAAAAATTCACCTAAAAATAAGTTTATTATGCATTTCTATTCTATTCTATACATAAAGTTACAAATCTTAAACTTTAGTATACGAACTTATAACCCAGAAAAATTATATGTATATGATGTTAATAATCTCATCAGTCCATATGCCATTATCTATATAATGAAGGCTAGAATATGACTTTTACCAAGAAAAGTTGAACCCCAATCCAAAGCCAGAAGAGATGAACCTCAACAGAAACCCTGAAAACTCAAATCTCAAACTCCAATCTCTGGGTCAAAGCCATCTCTTCTCGACCAACCACCACCTTCCCCAACCTCACCGATTTCCTCTTTCAATTCAGCCTCAAATCTCAAAAATTTGTACTTCATTTTAATTTAAATCACTAGTTGATAACACCAGATGGAACTATAACTCAATGACTTGAATAAATAACAAGACTTGATGATCAAACAACTCAAGTAAAAAGAACACAAGTTTTTGCTGACGCAGTGTAAACCTCTCCACTGAGGAAACTTCACTGCGTGGCTTTTAACGAAGCCAACACGAGAAATCAATCCAATATGAATCAAATGAGTTTACAGTATACAAGTAGTGTTGTTCATAACAAACACATTCACTTAGCAACAAATGCAAACTTGATTTATAACTGATCTAACTTTTTACTCAATCATCACTCTATCAACAAGAGCCAATCAACCAATCTTCCTCGATCTCAACGTCTCACTGATCTTGAGAGTGAATTGTGAACGTGAGAGATTATGCAATAGAATACATGAAACAAGTAGAGAGTTTTCTAAAACTGATTTGAACAAAAATACTAGTAGTTCAAGAGAGGACATTTTTTATGCATAAAAACTCTACATCTAATTTCATTTTCGAAACCTTTTATAAGGGAGGAAAACTCCCTCTCAATCAAATCTTTTCTTAATTAGCAAATAAGATAAATATGGAAAGATGTTAAAACTGAAATCTACACTTCCTATTTATCAGCCATGCATGTCAAAAATCTTTAATGCAAATGTGTATACCAAATCAATTTAATCGACATGCATATCAATTTAAATCATCTAGCATGATATGAAATGAATACCACTTATACTCAAGATCAGTGAGAGTGATCCTCCTTGATTTTCTCTTGATGATTCGATCTTGCAGACTTCTTTGATTTTCTTTAAGCCTCCGAACAAGTAGAAGAGATACTCTCCTAGGCTTTGCATTTTCTGATTTCCTTGTGGCTTTGGGAAAGTCATGTGTTGAATAGGGATAGTCCAATGTACTTACAAGCTCCCCCTTTGGGCATTCCCATTCAACACATGACTTTTTCACATTTGAACCCCTGCATGTTAGATTGTATAGATAACAACAGATAGCAAAAATGTGCTTCTTGGATCAGGAATCAGTTTCCATCCTTTTCCAAATCCAAGTTGCCAAAAATAAATTTCACATAATATAGTAATAATAAGCATCCCAATTTGTTTGTGCTTATGCACTTACGACCCCAAAAGCAAAAATAAATATTGTCCAACAGAAATTAAAATGCAGAAACATAAATATCAAAATAAAAATAAAAATAATTGTCTTGCTTTACTTCTCCCCCTTTGAATGGGAAGGCCCGAAGAACTCCTCCATAAGCTTGGTGACATTGTCCTGAAACTCCTCGTTGTCCATTGAATCCGAGCTCTCCTCTGGTGCGACGACCTTCTGTACTGCGGTGGATGGACCGGGAGCGTCTAACCCGGGAGGGTGGCACTGCATTTTCCGGATCTCCTTGGTGAGGTTGGCCAGAGCATGATGAGTACAAACCAGAAGAGAATGCATGTCGTCCATGTCGGTAGTGAGGCATGCAATCCGCCAGTCTGCCACCAGGATGGCGTCACTAAGAGAGGAGTAGCGAGAGGGATCAGGAGATGGAGATCGACGAGGAATAGGAGGAGGACTGCGGCATGGTGCATGCCGGGATGAAGAACGCCTGCTCTGGCAGCGGCCTGAAGGCCCTCCTCTGGAGGAGGAAGGCGTCGGTTGCCACCAAGACGAGTAGTTTACTGTGTGCGAACCATGGTGAGAGAAACAGGAATTGAAAAAACCTAGACAATGAGACAAACTCGAGTGAAATCCGAAAAAGAGATCATAGGTTATATATATAGCAAACCAGTAGGGTAGAGAAAATCAAGAGACATATCAGTTGGAGATATCGTTTCCAAGAAGAGCAATTATGACAAGATATGTTACCGAGATACACGCATGCAAGTAATGTCCCCCCCTCAACTTAGGCTTAATCAGTAAGGAAATTAAGTGCAGCCAGATGGCAATAAAAGAAGGAAACGAAGAGACAAACCAATGTCCATAATCAGCAATTATATCACACACTCGTTTCCTTTGTTAAGAATCAAGGTAATGAATGCAGTTGTCATATCGAAAAGAGAAAATATAGCATAGTTGAAACCCAAAGAGTATTAATCAATTAATGAAAGGAACATATGTCAGGGTATCAACCACGATGTATTCCATCAACAAATAGAATTGGTACTCATATTTAGACAAGAAAGAGTAAACCGGTGAAGAAAGTGAGTATGAACAGTACATGGGGCTTAGAAACATGTTCAGTGAGAGAGAGAAGAAGTGAAGTGGAAGAACTTCACACATAGACTGAGCTCAGGAGATCTTCTAAGAGCAGTAGGAAACATTGTTCCAGATACTGAGTTTAGTTGAGTCATAAACTTCTTTATTTTGTAAACACTAACTCATGTAACAAGACCCGTCTCAGTAACTCCCAGAACAGACGATCTTAGGGTACTAAGCATAACAAGGATGCTCCAAGAAGAGAGTCTCAAGTTGTTGTTTGAATTTTTCACAATTTACGTACAAAAATCACCTACTAACTCGTTTCTTGCAAACCTTGGAAAGTTCACCACAACCAAGGCCTGATTACTTTGAGTGAAGGGATACATATATTCATTCTCATTTCTTACAAATCCTTGAAAGTTCACCACAACAAGGACCTGATTACTTTGAGAAGAGGGAATGAATCATTTGAGCATATTAGGCATTCCGCCTACTTCACATATTCTCCCTTGACAAGGAACATGAAACGTGCCACCACATAATGCTATAAGTGAAGTGCATAGCAAAGTTACGTGATTCAGTGACTAAACATGAGTACACAATTATTTGTCCAGAATAAGGCATGGCAATAAAGGATACATAGTTGAAGATATGTGCATTTCACTAGTGACAGTGGTCAGAGGATACTAAGATCACAATTTTCTCAATCAATAGTGGACAGACATTCTTGTGCCTCAATGCTTAGAACATATCCCTAGAGCATTTCTCAACATCTCAAACCTAGCAGTGTCAAGTGGCTTAGTGAACAAATCAGCAAGTTGACTTTCAGTGAGCACAAAGCTTAACTCAAGTATATTTTGCTCAACCAAATCCCTAATAAAGTGATATCGAAGGTCAATGTGCTTTGTTTGAGAATGTTGAACAAGATTTTTTGTGATATTGATGGCACTAGTATTGTCACAGAAGATAGACAACTTACCTTGAGAGATGCCATAATCATGAAGCATTTGCTTCATCCAAAGCATTTGTGTGCAGCAACTTCCAGCTGCAACATATTCAGGGCAGTAGATAGAGAGATGCAGTTTTGTTTCTTGCTGTGCCAAGCAACCAGATTGTTGCCAATGAAGAAGCATCCCCCAGAGGTACTCTTTCTGTCTTTTAAGTTTCCGCCCCAGTCAGCATCAGAATATCCTGCAATTTCCACATTAGTGTCAAAGGTATAGAAAATACCACAGTGAACTGTACCTGAAATATATCGGATGATTCTTTTGACAGTTTCCAAGTGTGATTCTTTGGGATTTGATTGAAATTGAGCACACACTCCCACACTATAGGAAATGTCAGGTCTGCTAGCCGTGAGATAGAGCAAGCTGCCGATCATACTACGAAACAATGTGGGATCAACTGATTTCCCATCCTGGTCTTCGCTCAGCTTAGTAGTGGTACTTATGGGATTGTTCATTGTCTTCTTAGATTCAAGACCAAATTTCTTGATTAGATTTTCAGCGTATTTGGTTTGAGAGAGAAACAAACCTATATCCATTTGCCTTACTTGTAAGCCAAGAAAAAAAGTTAGTTCACCACACATGCTCATTTCAAATTCACTTTCCATGACGAATTGAAACTCTTTGACAAGGTATCTGGATGTGGAACCAAAAACAATATCGTCAACATACACTTGGGCAATGATAATTTCATTTTTAGTTCGTTTGACAAATAATGTTTTATCAATGGACCCTCTAGTATACCCTTTTCCTACAAGATGAGTAGAAAGCCTCTCATACCAGGCTCAAGGAGCCTGCTTCAGTCCATATAGGGCTTTCTTGAGCCGGTAGACATGATCCAAGTTATATGGATCTTTGAAACCTGGAGGCTGTTCCACATAAACTTCTTCCTGAAGAATCCCATTTAGAAAAGCAATTTTGACGTCCATTTGAAATAATTTGAACCTGAGATGACATGCTACAGAAAGGAGTAACCTAACTGATTCTAATCTAGCTACAGGAGCAAATGTCTCGTCAAAGTCAAGACCTTCAACTTGAGAGTATCCCTGAGCAACTAGTCTAGCTTTATTTCTAATCACATTCCCTTTTTCATCACTTTTGTTTCTGAAAATCCACTTGGTTCCTATAACATTGCACTTACTAGGTCGAGGTACCAAGTACCACACATCATTCCTAGTAAACTGATTCAGCTCATCCTGCATAACACTAATCCAGTTATCATCCAACAAGGCTTCCTTAATATTTTTTGGTTCAACGATGGACACAAAACCAAAATGGGATATAGCATTCATGCTTAGCAAATTTTTGGTAACAAAACACAGTAACACATTCTCTTGACTTACCTTAGAGGGACTTACCTGTGCTGTAGCGTTTCTCCTTGTTGTCTGTCCATCTGTTAGATTTCCGATGATATCTTGACTGGAGTGGTCTTTTTCAACTTTCTTGAACCCCCTCCTCTAAGTGGGAGCCGGTTCAAAAATGCTGTCAGGGATTTCCTCTTCCTCTTCCTCAGTTGGAGCTTCTGTGTTAAGTGGTTGTGTGACAGAGGAGGGAGATGGATCTGCAAATGATTCTTCCTGTTTCACACATTGATCATCAATAGAGACATTAATGGATTCCATAACAATTCGAGTTCTTTTATTGTAAACCCTATAGGATCTACTGTTCAGAGAATATCCCAAGAACACACCATCGATCATCACTTCTAGCATCAAATTTACCAAGGTGCTCTCTATCTCGTAAAATGTAGCAAGGACTTCCAAAAACATGAAAGTATCCCACATTTGGCTTCTTATCTTTCCACAGCTCATAAGCTGTTTGATCAGTACCTGGTCTGAAAAAGACTCTATTTATTGTATAGCACGCAGTGCTGATAGCCTCAGCCCAAAAGTTTGTGCTTAGACTTGCAGCATGTAACATTACTCGAGCCATGTCTAGCAATACTGTAGACCCCCATATTCTTTTTATTTTATTTATTGTTTATTTTAATTTGTCGAATAACGTATGAAGCCACGTATTCGTATGGTACACAAGTATTCGCGCTTAGGTTAAGACTTTGAGGCCATTTAAAGGATTAAGAAATTTAGAGAAAATCCAATTTGGGTCTAGAAAAGTATTTTCAAAGAATCGAGGCTTAGGATAAGCTCGGAAAATTTTTCCCGAAACGATTCGGTGAAGTATCGGAGAAATAAGGGTGTTTGAAGAGGTAATTTTCGGAATGGGCTTAAGGAAAATTAAGAGGAAAATGAAATAGGAGCAGCCCAAGCCCATTGGCCTAAAAGGAGGGGCAAATTGGACTTTTCACAATTAAAATAGGGGAAGCTATTTAAGCATCTTAACCCCCCAAAAACCCTAGCCTCCCTCTCATTTTCTCCATCTCCTTTCTCTCTCTAACCGAGAGCCTCTCTCTCTAGCCTCCACCGGAAATCGCCGCCACCGCCGGACGCCGCACCGCCGCCGCCGGCCGCCGTCGCCGGAACCCCTCTCCTCACCAAAATTTCCATATTTTCTCCTCTTCCTTCCCTCTTTCCATTTCTCCAACCAAAATCATGAAATTTAGCCATTTAATCCCCCAAAAACCCTAGAACCCGAAGCTAAATTTGGGGCTTTTGTGATTTCTTCTTTCCAAGCTCAAATCAAGGTATTTTCCATCCTAATCTAGCCTATATTCCTTCGATCTATACATCTTTCTTCCTAAATCCGAGTTTTTGATTTGGGTTTGTGATTTTGTTTGCATGAACCCGATTTCTCCTTGAACCATGAAGCTAGGCTATGGGTTTGGCAAGAATTTTTGGTAAGGATCTATCCATGCAACCTTGTTTTCGAGTTTTTGGTTGAGATGTTGATTATGGACGGATTTGTAGGTGAAGAAGGCCAAGGAGAAGGAGTATGACATGATTTTTGAAGAAGAAAGGGTAAGGAATGGGTTTTGGACAAACCCTAGAATTTTTGGAATTTATTTGGTTGATTTTGATTTTTGTGAAGCTATTGTTGTTGTTGGAAAATTGTGAAAATTAGATGTTTGAGGAGGATTTAATTAGTAGAATTTTATTAGCCTAGTTTTCTAAGTGTTGGAATTTTGTGTTGAATATTTTGGTGAATTGTTGTTGTGTATTTTGGCCAAAAGAAAAAGAAAAGGATGAAGAAAAGGAAATGGCTTTATTTTTGAAAGAAAATAAAGAAAATGAAGAAAAGAGTAAAAGTTGGATTAAATGAGTTTTTACCTCGGTAAAGTGGTAAAAAGTGAAGAAGGTGAAAGTAAAGGTAAATTCGGTAAAAAGGAGGTGAATGGTAAAAGTGAAAGTGTGGAGGTAAAAGTTATGGTAAAAGTGAAAAGGTGAAAAGGTGAAGTAAATGGGTAAAAGTAAAAGCAAAACTTTATTTATAATTATTTATTTATTTATTTTTAATAAATAAGAATTATTTACTTATTTATTTTTAATAAATAATAAATAATGGTAAATAAAGGATTACTTGGTTAAAAGTCAGAAGTCAAAGTCAAAGGTTAAAAGTCAACTCTGAGTTGACCAGGGTTGACCGACCTCGTAAAATGTGAGGATCGACTCGACTTTGGTCGTTCGGATTGGCGAAAGTTTAGCGGAGCGATAAAGACGTTTTCTTTTTTTAGAAAGAAGTTAGTTTCCCAAATTGGTAAAGGTTGAAAGAAATAATTAATGGCCTCATTGAAATAAAAAGGATTTAGTATGCGCGATTACTTTAAAGTTGATCATGATGTTTACCTGGATAATTACTTACCAACTAAGTAATGGTTTAGGAAACACGATCGTTAAGAAAGTTTAAGCGGGAAGCAGCAGAGTGTGGAATACGCCGGCATATTCCAGGTAGGGTGAGCTGTCCCTTCCTTGTTAGAGGCTTTTCGATATATGTGGAATGCTCTAGTATAATATTATGCTGCCTGCAAGTATGTTTTTGGTTGTTCATTAGTCGATGCCTCGTGATACATGTGTTTTCAGAATTGATAATTGTGGATTGCGAAAACCGAGGCTAGACTTGCATGTTGAGATACTGTACCCATTGTATGTTTATGTTTGTGACCTGAAAGTGAATGGGACCTAGACGCGTAGATTCCTAGGGATCCCACGGTGTCGATAACCGTGAACCTCCGGAGGGGGGCTGTGCTCCTATGTTTGTCGAGGAAAGGTGAGTTTAGACAGTGAACCAGTCATAGGAGACTCAGAGCCAGGAAATGGACACTTTCGCTACTTGTAGTCACAAGGACTATAGAGTAGTTGGCTGGTTCTCGAACTCAGGACGAACCAGGTCGGTCACCGATTTATTTTGGTTTAGTGGGCAGGTTATAACGAGGTCATTCCGGACGATTTGGATTAGAAGTGGGTCGTTGGCCAAGTTCGTGTGTTGCTGTTCCTGTTGCTTGAAGTTCTTCCCTTGTGGTATTCCATCGTTTTACTCGTTTTTCATTCCATGTTGAACTCTGTGAGGTCCGCCTACCTGGGAGCGCGCCTCACCCCTTTGTTTATTTGTTGTTGTTGAACTTTCCTTTCATTTCGGTTATGATGTAAGCCCTAAGGCGCCACAATGCACTTGCCACCTTATTTTGTTGCTTTTCCAGACTTGTTGATTTAAATGTTGGGTTGTTGATTTTAAAGTCCTTTCTTAAAAGTTTTAGTTTTTTTTTTGGTCTCCTATTTTCTAAAATTTGTATTTTCAAAAGGCCTTGTAGTATTAAGTTGGTAGGTCTACGGTACGTCTACGACGTATCGAGCTCTTATTGGCTTAATATTACGGCGCTGTGGTATACTTATTCGGGTCGCCACAAATACCCTATTTTTCCTTTCCACAATGCCATTTTGCTGTGGAGTGATTGGAGCAGAGAATTCATGTGACACACCAAGCTCATGAAAATAGTTAGAAAAAGCGGCATTTTAAAATTTAGTACCATTATCCAACCTTACTCTCACTATGCTGGTATTAGATGACTACTTCTCAATGGTCAATTTTTGACTCAAGTTTTTAAAAGACTCAAACGTTTCAGTCTTGTCTTTTAAGAAAATTACCCAAGTGTATCTTGAGAAATCATCTACAACTACTAGCATATAGCTCTTACCTCCAATACTTTCAGATTGAGCTGATCCTATGAGATCCATGTGTAATAGCTCCAATACCTTTGTGGTTGTTGCAGAATTCACCACCTTGTGAGGTGCCTTTGTTTGCTTTCCAATTTTGCAGTCTCCACATATCTTGTCAGTTTTGCCCTTTAAATTGGGCAAGCCTCTGACACATTGCTTGGAAGATAATTTTAGCAAGTCCTGATAGTTTACATGTCCCATCTTCCTGTGCCAAAGTTCAAAGGTCTCCTCTGTGGATTTTACAAACAAACAAGACTGCAAGATGGAAGATTCATTAGCTTGAATATGATAACAGTTATCAACAGATCTCTTACCTCCCATGATACCTTCACCTTTCTGATTTAAGACCAAACATCTCTGTTTGTTAAACCACACGTCTTCATAGTCATCAGCCAAATGACTGACGCTAATCAGATTTGCAGTTACGCCTTCAACGAATAAAACATTTTTAAGGTTAGGTATACCTGGAGTGTTTATTGTGCCTCGAGCCAGAATATTTGCTTTCCTTCCATCTCCAAACATGACTGATCCAGTTTTGTTTTCATCCTTAAAGGACGTAAACCAGGTTTTGTCTCCAGTCATGTGTCTAGAGCAACCATTGTCAACATACCAGAAATCTCGTCGCTTGTCTGCTAATGCAGTCAAGGCTGCCAAACAAGTTGCCTCAATATAAGAGCTTTGTTGAGCTTTGCTTGCACACGCGAAAAGACATGTATCATTAGTTGCATAAGACCGAAGACATTTACTTTCATTTTTCTTGGTCCAGACCTCTTTTCTTCTTTCAGTTTGAAAGTTCTTCTTAGATACAATTTCAGCTAGTCTGTTAATGAGTTCTTTTTGTTCTTTAAGCTCAAATTTTAGGGATTCAACAGTACATTTTTCTTGAGAAAACTGTGAGTTTGAAAACCTTTCATTACACCTAGGTCTGATATGGCCTATCTTACCACAGTGATGACAAGTAGGAATAAAGGTTCTAGAGTTTGCGTACTTGTTTTGACCAGTGGGGAAGTCTTGGTCAATTTTTACCTGAAGTTTTGGGTTTGGTTGGTCTTCCTTCACAATCTTGACATGATCATCAGTGGAGACTTCTTCCTTTTCTACAGATGGTCTTGATGCTCTTACGAATTTAGTACTTTTGGAATTCTCTCCAGTGTATCCTAATCCACAAGTGTCATGAGGAGCTTTTCCTGATCCGAGCAATTTTGACATGGAGCTAGAGCTGACATCAAACTTGGTGAATCTTTCTTGAGTCAATTTTAACTCATCTTGCAGAGACTCTTTTTTAGCCAACAATTCCAAGTTCAATGCTTGTTGTCCTTTAACATCCAGTTCCAGCAATTTGATCCTGTTGAGATACTCATCTTTTTCAGTCTTCCATGTTAATAATTCTTGGTCATCTTGGAGATCACTCACATGTTTGCTTTTCTCTGGTTTCCATGCAGATTTTGAGGATTCCAATAGATGCTCCACCTTTTCTTTTTCAGTTCTCAGAAATTCTACTTCGTTTTCCAAATTCAAGTTTCTAAGCAGAGTTGCCTTTGAAGCTTTGTAGAGTTGTCTATAGCGGACATTTGTTTCATCATCAGAGAAGGCCTCGTCACTGTCTGAATAGGTAGAAGTGATGATACAAGAGCCATATTTTCAACTTCTTGAGACTCATCATCACTCCAAGTTGAAAGAAGAGACTTGTTGTTGCTGTTTCCATGCTTCCTATTTCCACAGTGAGTAGAGATATGACCATAGCCACTGCACTCATAACATTTAGGTTTTCCTGAGTGGGTTCCTTTGAAGCTTCCTTTTCCACTCTTGTTGTTGTAGTCACTGCTGCTACTGCTTTTTCCTAAGAGCATTGGGATTTTTAGAGGAGTTCGTGCTTTTGAGAAATCTTTTGAATTCCTTTGTCAGTAGAGCAAGATCTAGTGTTTCTTCTTCTTCTTCTACTCCTTTTACTGCCTTGAAGGCTACACCTTTATTTTTCTTCTCAGGTTTTAACCTCATCTCATAAGTTTTGAGATTGCTGATGAGCTCATCGAGTGGATACTCATCAATATCAAATGAGTCCTCTATACTAGTGACTTTTGAATGAAAATTTTCTGGCAAGGCCCTGAGAATCTTTTTGACAATTTTATCTTCATCAAAAGGTGCTCCTAGACTACGACACTGACCGGAAATTTTAAGAATTCTACCATGGAAGTCATCAACGGTTTCATCATCTCCCATAGTCATAGTTTCGAACTTAAAGATCAGTGCTTGTAATTTCTGTGCACGTACCTTTTTATTTCCTTCATATGTAGTCTGTAGAAGGTCCCATGCTTGCTTGGCAGTATCACAATGACTGATCCTCAGTTTTTCCCGTTCAGATAGAGTTGTGAAAATGCTATTCTTAGCCTTGAAATCTGCTTGCAGATCACGAACTTCTTCCTAAGTCCAGTCCTTCCTTGGTTTGGGATTGATAGTGGAAGAGCTTTCTCCTTTTGCTTTTACCATAGGTACAGTCCAGCCATTTTCTACAATATTCCACACATGTTCATCTTGAGCATAGAGATATGATTTCATGTATATCTTCCACTGAGTATATTTTTCACGTCCACCATCGAACCATGGAGGACTATTTATAGATCCACCAGCAGCCCTATCACGTGAATGCTCCATCTTTGCTGGGATCACTAGAAAGTTCTAGAACCTGCTCTGATGCCAATTGATAACACCAGATGGAACTATAACTAAATGACTTGAATAAATAACAAGACTTGATGATCAAACAACTCAAGTAAAAAGAACATAAGCTTTTGCTGACGCAGTGTAAACCTCTCCACTGAGGAAACTTCACTGCGTGGCTTTTAACGTAGCCAACACGAGAAATCAATCCAATATGAATCAAATGAGTTTACAGTATACAAGTAGTGTTGTTCATAACAAACACATTCACTTAGCAACAAATGCTAACTTGATTTATAACTGATCTAACTTTTTACTCAATCATCACTCTATCAACAAGAGCCAATCAACCAATCTTCCTCGATCTCAACGTCTCACTGATCTTGAGAGTGAATTATGAACGTAAGAGATTATGCAATAGAATACATGAAACAAGTAGGAGTTTTCTGAAACTGATTTGAACAAAAATACTAGTAGTTCAAGAGAGGACAATTTTTATGCATAAAAACTCTACATCTAATTTCATTTTCGAAACCTTTTATAAGGGAGGAAAACTCCCCCTCAATCAAATCTTTTCTTAATTAGCAAATAAGATAAATATGGAAAGATGTTAAAACTGAAATCTACACTTCCTATTTATCAGCCATGCATGTCAAAAAATTTTAATGCAAATGTGTATACCAAATCAATTTAATTGACATGCATATCAATTTAAATCATCTAGCATGATATGAAATGAATACCACTTATACTCAAGATCAGTGAGAGTGATCCTCCTTGATTTTCTCTTGATGATCCGATCTTGCAGACTTCTTTGATTTTCTTTTAGCCTCCGAACAAGTAGAAGAGATACTCTCCTAGGCTTTGCATTTTCTGATTTCCTTGTGGCTTTGGGAAAGTCATGTGTTGAATAGGGATAGTCCAATGTACTTACACTAGTTTCATCACTACTCCAACCAAAACAAACAAAATCTGCAAAATCGGGTAGCCCTAACCTTTCTTGACCTCCCTTTTGTTCAAATCAATGGTACAAATCACCTCATTGAACCCAATTTTCTGCGATCAAACTGTCTGTATTAGACTTTATAAAGTAAAAAAAAATAGAAATAGAGATGTCATGCCCCAAATTTTGAGTAAAGAAAATTCAAATCTGAAATGCGATAACTCAACAAATTGCCAAAACGCTTAGAATTTTTTATTATTTAAACTAAGAAACATAAATAAACTGAACCCACAAATGTCAATACCGACTCATTTTCTAGAGTCAGATATTACATTACAACGTGTTTACAAAAACTCGGAAACATCAAAGTAAAATGTAAATGCTCTATAGGAGCATACTACAAAACAATAGTAAAATAACAAAATAGGTTTTGAACCTAACACTGCTGCAACAACAATCCACGATCTCAACCCTAGTCACCCTGACCTGCAAGAGTAACCCTAACACAATGGAATAGTGCACCAGGTTGAAACTACAAATCCGGTAATAAGCTTTTTAAGCTCGTATGAGTAAACTCAACTGAAATGACTCAACCAACACATGCTTATAATTTTCTCAATTTAAGAATAAATTAAAGCAACAAACAATTAAGTCCACCAAAACACCCTTTCAACTCTAGTGAACAATCACACATTTCAAATATGAAACCTATGTCCCTCTTGGACAACAAAAGAAAGAATACACTCGAAACTCTCTTTTAAAAATGTATACTCATGAGTCCCATTAACACAAGTTATTCACATGCTAGTATGTTGGCAAATAGACTAGAGCTCTAACTGATCGTAACTACTCACCCGGCCAAAGGCATGGTGATAGGAGGATTTTAATGCGACGTTTTAATTGTTATTTCCTCATATTTACTTAGTTATTTCCTTAAATAAATCCTTCTTGTTTAGGAAAGTTTTGCATCTTTAGAAAGTTTCTATTTTTAGTAATTTTAATAAAAGTTTCTATTTTCTAGGTACCTTGGAATAAATGGAGCTGAAATGAAGAAATGGAGTTTTCCTGGTCTGACTAGGAATCCCAGTCAACGCAGGAATCCTAAGGAGGCTAGGAAACCTGAAGGCATTAGGAGACCACATAATGACATGGGAGATATTTTGGGAGATTAAATCTGATTTTTGAATGGAAAATCAAGGAGATTACGTGGAGAATATCCAGGGAGAATTTTAAGGAAGAAAAGATTCAAAACAAGTCCAGATTCGTCCCTCAATTCCCTCAAGATATGTTGGCTGAAGTTAGAGAATAAAATCTGCAATTTTAATGTGAAAATCAAGAGAAAATCAAGGGGAGGACATTAAGGATAAAGCCATGGAGAGATTTAAGGGAGAAAAGGTCCAAAATGAGTCCGGATACATTGTCTAGGTTCATGCCTAGATATTTGGCCGAAAATGTGATAGGAGCATTTTAATGCGATGTTTTAACTGTTATTTCCTTATATTTTCTGCGTTATTTCCTTAATAAAACTCTGTTTAGGAAAGTTTCCATTCTTCGAATGGGAAAGTTCCTAATTGTAGAAAGTTTCCATTTTGTAGTTTCTATTTTCCATTTTTAGAAAGTTTCCATTTTAGTTTAAGAAAGTTTCCATTTCTTATTTTAGAAAGCTTCTATTTTCAGGTTTTTGGAATAAATAAGCTGAATTGAGTTCATAAATGGAACGAGAAGCTTTATGAAGATGACATGGCAAGGAGAGAATCAAGGAAGAGTTTTTTTTTAAAAAAAAGGAAAATATATTTTCCTTGGGGATTAAATTTGCCGTGTAATACTTAAGGAAAAACAAGGTGACAACGTGGGAATTAAAGATGATTGATTGAGGATTCAAATTAAGGAGATATTTTTGGGAGACTTTTAAGGAAGAAATATTGTTGGAGGAATAATTTGGTGTGATTGCCAACGTGAAAAATCAGAAATAATCAAGGAGATGACGCAAAGAGAGATTCAAGGGAGATATTTATGGAAGGAAAATATGTGTGCACCAAGGAAAAGCTCAAAAGGCGTCTAGATTCATCCCTAAATTCCCTAAAGGAATGTTGGCCGAAATTCATGAAGAAAATCAGAATAATTTCAAGGAAATTCGGCAATTAAATATTAGGGAGGTATTTTAGAGAATTATGATTGGTTGGAACACATCACAAGGCTTACTTGGCATTCTATGATTGGTTGGACCACATCACAAGCTTACTTGGTGAATTATCATTGGTTGAAGCTATGTGGAAAATTCTGATTGCTTTGTGAACCCTAGCGATGTTCCTATATATACCCACCTCTTTGACGTTGAGAAGGGTTCCACACACCTTAGAAAAATTCAGAAAAATTATATTGTTGCCGTGAGCTTCTCACATCTTCTCTCCATCCTCTAAAGCAAGCCACGGAGTTCAAGCAAGGCCGAAGGGAGAAGAAGGAGCCGTGACCTATTCCTCCACCATCCACCATTGAAGACTTGCTTTCAAGCTTCAAGGATCACAATGAAAATCATCCATCCTCATCTTCCATCCATGGTGTAATTCGACCTCTACTTTGTAACCTTTGTTTGAATTTCGTTGGTTTTGTTTTAGTTGACATTCATGATTGAATAAAGTTATTATTTCTGGAATTTTATATGATTGAATGAAATTTTCAGATTCTATTATTGTAATTCGAGAGTTGCTTATGTGAGTTTGTTTAATTAAATTTGCTTTATAGATATCTTTTGTATTTTAATCTTATGTGGTTCGAAACACTTAGGGTTTTGATATGAATGGTGCTAGATTTAAGAACATGAAATCAACTTTTTGTTTTGTGTAACTTGAATTGAAGTAGTAAAGGTTTTGGACAAAAATCGAATTTAATTAAAGAGGATTGCAATTAGGTGGACTTTTTCATACTAAGTTGCACACTTGAGTTGATAGCCTTTCTTTGTTCTTAATGCGTTAAACATGTCATGATTGACTAGCTTTCTAGGGCTTGATTACATGTTTGATAGGATTAATCTTTGTGCTTTCACTTAGGTTAATTGGCACTGAAAAGTAAAAAATGGGAAATTATTTGCTTTCGAATATTTCACATGATCAACTCCTTTCTCATGACTTAGATGAACAATATTAGGGTTTAATCGAATTTGATCATAGTTTCGGTTTTGATCTTTGTTCTCTCATTCCACCAGTGTATATATTTTTTTACATTTTCTTTATTTTAGTTTTTAATTTAATAATCCTAAAACCCCCTTTTGTGTTCATTTGTATATATTTTTATTCTTTGTTTTATTTTTGTAAATAATACTTGTTACGTTTATTAATTTGTTTTTGCAATTACAGGTGTACCCTCAATCCCCGGAATAGAACGATCCCTATTTACTATATACTAACGATGACATTTCAGGATTAAATTATGCGCTTGCTTTTAGCGTATCAAAATGGTGAATAAAATCAGATTAAATCTTGGGAAAATCAGCAATAATATATTTGGAAAGATTATGGATTTATTTTGGAGCTTTTTGATTGGTTGAGTGACATGGCAGAGCTGACGTGACATTAATTCATTGGTTGGAGCTGTGTGGTGCAACCAGAAAATTCCTTAGAAATTAAATTCATGAAGCCTTGCCTTCCCCTATATAACCCCCTATGCTACACCACAAGACACACCTCTTCATTCAGAAAATAATTCCAAACATAAAAGTTATTTCTCCTCCTCTCTCCATCCTCTAGTGCATCCCACGAATTTCAAGCAAGGCCAAAGAAGAGAAGAAGGAGCCGTGAGCGATCCATCCATCAACCACCATTGAAGACTTGCTTTCAAGCTTCATCAAGCTTCAAGGATCCAAACGTCTACATCTCCATCCCCATCATCCATCCACGGTGTAATTCGACCTCTTCTTTGTAACTTTGTTTTGATTTTCGTTGGTTATATTCTAGTTGACATTGATGTTAGAACAAAGTTCTTAATTCCGAATTTTATATGATTGAATAAATTTTAGATTCCTATATTGTGATTCTTGGTTGCTTTTGTGAGATTGTTTAATTAAATTTGTTTGATTGAAATCTTTTATGTATTTTTCTTATGTGGTTCGAAACATATAGGGTTGATATATAATTGTTGCTAGATTTAAGAACATGATTCTACTTATTGTTTTGTAAACTTGAATCAAGAGTAGTAAAGATTTTGGACAAAAACCGAATTTAATTGAAAAAGAATTGCAATTAGATGGACTTTTTCATACTAAGTTGTTCATTTGAGTTGATAGCCTTTCTCTATGTGTAATGCGTTGAACATATTATGATTGCCTAGCTTTCTAGAACTTGAATGCATGTTTGATAGGATTAATCTTTGTGCTTTCACTTAGGTTAATTAGCATTGGAAAGTAAAATATGGGAAATTATTTGCTTTGAATATTTCACATGATCAACTCTTTCTCATGACTTAGATGAACAATATTAGGGTTGAATCGAATTTGATTATAATTTTGGTTTTGATCTTTGTTTCTCTCATTTCATTCTTGTAATTATGTTTTTGTGTTTTATTTGTTTTCTTAACTTAGTTAATTTTCGAAACCCAATTCTAAATACCCCCCTTAATTTTGTAAATATGTTCATACTTTATTTTATTTTTGTAAATAATATACTTTGTTTTATTTTAATTCTTTATTTGTCTTATAATGACAGGTGTACCTTCAATCCCCGGATTAGATCGATCCCTATTTGCTTATATTACTAATGATATTTATAGGGTTAAATTATACGCTTGCTAAGAGCATATCACATGGTTCCCGATATACTTGCCTCAGTCACAACTGTGACACGAGGTCTCTTCATATAAAAAAACATTTAAAAATATCCCACATGACCCAAATTTTACACCAAAACTCAAAGTACTCTTTCAACACAATATAAATCAACAATTGCATGATACATCACATTCCCGAAAAGAGTAAATTTCTCAAAAAAAAAAAAAAAAAATTAGCATGTATAAAATCACAATTATTATACTTATGACAATGCCACACCATCAAGATATATATTTCACGTAAATACACAAACACACACACACACACACACACACACACATAGTCATCCACTTAGGAATGTCACTAATACCAACTAGTCTACAATCACAAAACTAGAGAAAATCATTTTTATAATAAAACCACATTTTAACTTACCTATGAACTGTAGACGATTAAGTTCATATAATTTAAAATAAATATTTATTTCCAGAAAACAATTTCGCGATTAAACTGAAACAATAAAGGGAACTTCATTCATAAATGAACCTCATGAGATTTACTCACCTCCATATCCCGCTGCATCTTCTCTCCCAGTTGAGATAAAGTATAGAACACTCTCTGTCAATCACTTAAGTAAAATAAGGTCTCAATTTTGTACACGATTAACAAAAGCGGTTACGGTTCGAATCGAGCACTTGAACAAAAAATCGAAGATTTTGTCAATCTAGACAAAACTTCCTCCGAGACCTTGGGGAGGTCTCGGAACGCTTCTAGGATCAATTTCTCACAATTATATGACGATCTAACAGTCGGATCATCACGGATTGTAAATCGAGTAAATCGAAACGATGCTAAACCAAACATGCTTCAAACGATCACAATATGACCCCATAATATATCAACATGATACGCTTTAAGCAAGCATATAATTTAACTCTATAAATATCATTAGTAGTATAAGCAAGTAGGGATCGTTCTATTCCGGGGATTGAGGGTACACCTGTCCTTGTAAAACAATTAAACAATTAAACAATTAAAATAAAAACAAAGTATAATATTCACACATATATACATCATTTACGATTTTAGGGGGATTTTAGGTTTTTGGTTTCGAAAATTAACTAAGTAAAAGAAACAAAGAAAACTATACAAACACTTATACAAGAATGGAACGTAAGAAACAAAGATCAAAACTAAGTTTATAATTGAATTTGACTCAAACTCTACATTGTTCTTCTAACTCATGTGAAAGGAGTTGATCATGTGAAACATTTGAAGCAAACGATTTCCCATATTTTACTTTCAACGCTAATTAATCTAAGTGAAAGCACAAACACTAATCCTATCAAACATGCATTCAAGCTCTAGAAAGCTAGACAATCATAACATGTTTAACGCATGAAACACATAGAAAGGCTATCAACTCAAGTGCACAACTTAGTATGAATAAGTTCATCTAATTGCAATCCTTTTCAATTGAATTCGATGTTTGTCTAAAACCTTTACTACTTTCGAATTAAGTTCACAAAACAATAAGTTGATTCATGTTCTTAAATCTAGCACCACTCATACATAAACCCTAAAAGTTTCGAACCAATTAAGATTAACATACAAGAGATATCAATTAAGCAAATTCAATCGAACAATCACACAAAAGCAACGTTGGAATTACAACATAAGAATCGAAAATCCTTAATCAATCATAAAATTTCAGATTTAAACTTTGTTCAAACATCAATGTTAACCAGAACAATTTCTAACGAAATTAAACAAGGAAAATCAAAAGTGATTACAAGAAAGAAGGTTGAATTACACCGTGAATGGAGATGGTGATGAAGAACTCGAATGATGAACTAATGAAACTCGAAAGCATGCTTCAAAATTGATAGGAGCATTTTAATGCGACGTTTTACTTGTTTTTCCCTGCATTTTCTGCGTTATTTCCTTAATAAAACCCTGTTTAGGAAAGTTTCCATTCTTTGATTGGGAAAGTTCCTATTTGTAGTAAGTTTCCATTTTCAGTAGTTTCTATTTTTCATTTTAGAAAGTTTCCCATTTTCAGTTTAGGAAAGTTGCCATTTTTCATTTTAGGAAAGTTTCTATTTTTCTTACTAGTTTCTATTTTCAGGTCCTTGTCACAAATGAGCTGAAATGAGCTCACAAATGGAGAGAGAAGATAGCCAACGTTGGAGGGAGACAAGATGAAGTACAAAGGGAAGCACAAATGAGCAGAAATGAAGAAAAGAAGTTTTCCTGGTCCAACCAGGAAACCCTGTCCAGAAAAGGAAAGCTTGCCAAAACAAGACTCTTGAGCCAACCATGAATGGAGATCGAATTAATGAAGTGACATGGCATGAGAGAAGCTTCTTGAAGACTCTAGATGATGACATGGCACAAAGGTGGCGCATGGAGGCCCAAGAACTCTCAAGACTTGTTGGATTTTCGGCAAATGGATCAAAAGCCCACAAAGCCCATGCAATTAGGGTTTGTGACGCAATGAAGAAACCCTAGATATGCTTGCCGTCCAAAATGAAGAGAGAAACAAGGAAAATGACGTGGAAAATCAGAAATTAAAAGGAGATTTTCTAGGGAGATTTTCTAGGGCTATTTTTATGGAAATTCATCAAGAGATAAACCCTAGAATATCTTTTGCCGTCCAAGCCAAGAGGAAAAGAAGGAAGTTGCCGTGTGAATTAAAAGAAAACCCTAGAGAATTCGGCAAGGAGATATTCAAGGGAGAAATAAAAGGAAAGAGAAAAAGGTGGAGACCAAGAAAAGCTCAAAAGAAGTCTAGATACATTCCTTAATTCCCTAAAGGAAGTTTGGCCGAATTGAACTACAAAAATCAGAATTATATCAAGGGAATTTCGGCAAGATTATTTAGGGAATTAATATTGGAATTTTGTGATTGGTTGCACCACCTCATAGGGCTTATGTGGCAAGCTATCATTGGAGGAAACTATGTGGCATTTTCAGATTAATCCCATAGAAAATAAAGAAGAAATACACGGCTTGGAGACCAAGTTGGCCGTCCCCTATATATCCTCCTCTTCTCTCAACGTCATGGGGTCCGAAGTTCCACACTTTTGCATTTACACTTTGAGAAAAAAATCAGAAACTCTCCCTAGCCTAGCCGTGTTCATCTCCATCCTCTAGGGCAACCACGAAGTTCAAGCAAGGCCAAGGAAGAAGAAGACAAGCCGTGCACACCATCCATCACCACCCTTGGAGATTGCTTTCGAAATTCAAGAGTCCATTCATCACTTCATTCATCTCATCTTCATCACGGTGTAATCCGATTCTCCTTGTAACCTTTGCTTTGTAATTTTCGTTGGTTTTGCCTTAGTTGACACAATTGTTTGAACAAATATTGTTTTCTGAAATTTTATGATTAATTGTTAATTTTCAGATTCATATATTGCGAATTATGGTTGCTTTTGTGTGAGTGTTTGATTAAATTTGCATGATAGAAATCTTTTGTATGATAATCTTGAATGGTTCGAAACATTTAGGGTTTTTATGTGATTGTTGCTACGAATTCGAGAACATGGATCAACTTTTTGGTTTTGTGTTCTTGAATCGATAAGTAGTAAAGGTTTTGTACAAAAACCGAGTTTAATCAAAGAAGATTGCAATTAGGTGGACTTTTTCATACTAAGTTGCACATTTGAGTTGATAGCCTTTCTAGGTGCTTAATGCATTAAACATGACATGATTGACTAGCTTTCTAGGGTTTGATTGCATGTTTGATAGAATTAATCTAGGTGCTTTCGCTTAGGTTAATTAGCATTGAAAGTAAAATATGGGAAATTGTTTGCTTTTGAACGTTTCACATGATCAACTCCTCTTGCATGACTATGATGAACAATGATGAACTTGAATTGATTTTAATCATGAGTTTCGACTTTGATCTTTGTTCTCACATCCCATTTGTATTTTTATGTTTTTGCATTTTAATTATTTTGTTAGCTTAGCTTTTATTTTCGAAAAAGAAAACCAAAAACAAAATCCCCCTTAAATTTCGTAAATAATGTTTATAATTGTAAATACCTTTGTGAATATTATACTTTGTTTTAATTTTAATTGTTTGTTTGTCCTACATTGACAGGTGTACCCTCAATCCCCGGAATAGAACGATCCCTATTTATTACATACTACTAATGACATTTCAGGGTTAAATTGGTCGCTTCCCAAAAGCGACATCAAAAATTCACGGCTTCAAGGTGGAATGGGAGAGTGCTCAGGGCTTGGTCTTGCTTATTCCTTCCTTGCTTGAAAATGCAGAAGATGAACTAGAGAGTGGAGAGAGCTTTCGCGTATAAACTGATTTATGAATTCTGGGGGTCTCTGTGAGACGTCTAGGGTGTAGAGTATATATAGGGAACGGCCAAACTTGATCTCCAAGCCGTGATATTCTTCTTATTTTCCCAAGGAATTAATTTAATAACTCCACATAGCTTCCACCAATGATAAATTGCCAAGTAAGCCCTAGTGAACTCTCCAAAATAAGTCTAAATCC
The DNA here is from genome assembly GCF_002994745.2 of Rosa chinensis. Taxonomy (NCBI): domain Eukaryota; kingdom Viridiplantae; phylum Streptophyta; class Magnoliopsida; order Rosales; family Rosaceae; genus Rosa; species Rosa chinensis. The sequence continues at coordinate 27,352,176 of NC_037091.1, read as the reverse complement.
CTTATGTATATATTATTGCCGAAATATATAGAGATATTTTCTGATTTTCTTCACCAATTTTGGCAACAATATATTTAGAGAAAATAGGGGACGAATCTAGACTTGTTTTGAACCTTTTCTTGATTTCTTTCCTTAAACTCCACCCTAGAAAATCTCTTGGCCTAATCTTTAATTTTCTTCTTGATTTTTCACGCCACTTTCTCTCTTCACTTTGGTTTTCACGGCAAAACATCCCTAGGGTTTAGGTTTTGCGTCACAAACCCTAATTTCATGGGCTTTGATCCATTTTGCCGAAAATCCAACTCAAATCCATAGAGTTCTTGGGCCTTGTTGCTTCGACTTCAAGCCTTTTCATCCTCCAACGTCAAGACACTTCATTTTTCCATTTCTTTTTCATGGTTGCATTGGAAAGTTGCTTGGTAAGCCTTCCTCCATTTCGCAGGGTTTCCTGGTTGAAACAAGAAAGCTTATTTCTTCATTTCTGCTCATTTCTGTGACCCATCGTGTCTCATATTCGCTCGTCTTAACGTTTGCAAGCTCCTCTTTCCATTCGTGAATTAATTTCCACTTTTTAGCTCGGAGGTCCTGAAAATAAAAACTTTCCTAAAATGAAAAATAGAAACTTTCTAAAAATGAAAAATAGAAACTTACTAAAATTGAAAAATAGAAACTTTCCTAAACTAAGAATGGAAACTTGCCAAAAATGAGAAATAGAAACTACAGAAATAGAAACTTTCTACAATAAGGAACTTTCCCAATCAAAGAATGGAAACTTTCCAAAACAGGGATTTTTCAAGGAAATGACGCAAGAAATGTAGGGAAATGGCAGTTAAAACGTCACATTAAAATGCTCCTATCACAACACGCTTGTATCGATGAGTAGGACACAGCAAAGAAAATAGAAGCATAAAATGTGCCGCTGACAACCCCTAACTTTGGTCATGAAACCTATGCCAAAATCTTTGATAACACTATGAGCAAGCGCGCAATTTAACCCTGAAAATGTCATCGTTAGTATATGGTAAATAGGGATCGTTCTAACCAAGGATTGAGGGAACACTTGTAATTGCAAAAACAAGTAAAGAATTAAAATAAATACAAAGGATAATATTAACAAAAATAAAACAAAGGATATATACAAAGTAGAGAAACAAAAAAGGGGGGTTTAAGAATTTCGTTTCGAAAATTAAAATAAATAAAATAAAGAAAATACAAAAACACATGTACAAGGGTGGAACGCAAGGAACAAAGATGAAAACCACAATCATATGAATGAAATCCAATTACAATTCCTATAGTTGATTTTCTATGTCATGAGAAAGAAGTTGACCATGTGAAACGTTAGTAAGCAAACGATTTCCCATATTTTACTTTTCTTGAATATTCAATCTAAGTGAAAGCACCTAAATTAAAACTATTGAACATGCAATCATAGTCTAGAAAGCTAGCTACTCAAGAACACATTCAATCCATGAAGAACAAAGAAATGATGTCAACCAAAGTGCACAACCTAGTATGAAAAAGTTTATCTATTTGCAATCCTCCTTAATTGATTTCGACTTTTGTCCAAAGCTTTTACTACTTATGATTTAGGTTCACAAAACTATTAGGTGAATTGTTAACCTAAATCTAGCACCAATTACATGCATATATCCTAAATTGGCCACCAAAGAACATAAACATGCAAAAGTTTTATGTAAAGCAAAACCAATCACGCAATTTCACATAAGCAACATAAAAATCAACATATAAAGAAATTGCAACTTTATTTCAAAACATATAAACGGGCTTTAAACTTTGCCCTTAACGTCATGTTAACTAGAATTCATAACTCTACGAATTAAAGAAAGGAAAACAAAAGAAAGTATGAAATACACCGTGAAAGATGGATGACAAGCCTTGAGATGAAGAACTTGAAGATCCTTGAAAGCAAGCAATCTTCTAGGGACGACACAAGGATGGATGACGGCTAGGATTTTGATGTATTGCGTGACTTCTTCTCCGCTTTGGTTGAGACGCAGAGCTTCTGAAGACTTGAGAATGGAGAGAATTTTTTAGATGTTTATTTTCTGAGGGAGAAAGGTGTCTTATGGTGTTGTGGTTGTGTGCTTTTGCTTCAAGAATTGCTACTATTTATAGTGAAATTTCTCCTCCAATTTTCCTTGATTTTCTCATGACAGAGTCTTCAATTTTCTGATCTCTTTTCCCCTTAATGACTCATTGTATATTCCTTGAATAGTGACCAGATACATCCCTTATTCCTCTCCTTTGAATTGCACTAATTTCTTGCAAGATTTGTGCTCACAATGAACTCCTATAATCAAGAAAAATCAGAAATTAATTGGAGTATATAATCAATAAGAAATAAGATAATTAGGAATAAATATTGACTATGAACACTCCCCTTTTATCTCCAAGAAATAAGAAGAATTTATGTGAATAAAAACCTTATTTTTGTACTTCATCTTATCCTTCATGTTTCCTTGATTTCATCACTCAAATTCTCAAAGGGATAGACTCTCTTTAAAACAAGAAAATCAGAAATAGGAAAGTTCAAAGGAAGAAAGTTCTCTAAAACAAAATAGGAAATATTTCCTAAAATGAAAGAGGAAAGTTTCTAAAATGACTTATCCTTCATTTACGCTCATTTCTGTTCTTTTTACCACTTTTCTCCGATGTACCTAGAAAATAGAACCTAAATTAAAAATGATTAAGTAAAGGAAATAACTAAGCAAAATATGAAGAGTTAAATATTAAAACGTCGCATTAAAATGCTCATATCAATCTTCACAACAACAAGCCCAACAACTTTCATAACTACAATGAAGTCTAGAAACAAAAGGATTCCTGAATTTACCTTGAAAGTTCAAGAATTCGGAAAAACCCTAAAATCCGATTTTGTTCGATTCTTCTGCCTTGTTGCAAGTTGATTCAAGCTACTTGGAGAGATTGATGTATGTTTCAAGGGCTTCAAAACCTGACCGGTGGCGCAGCTAGAGGTGGCTGGAAAGTGGAGAACTCACGATAGATTTGAAACAACGCAGCCACCATGCTTTCTGCCTTGTTGCATCGTCTAGGCTGCTATTCGCCTTGCACCACCACAAATTGAAAGAGAAGGAAGTGGCAGTTCGAATGGGACCAGTGGCGGTCGGATTGGTGGCCAAATGGTGGAGATATGGCCAAAAAACGAAATTGGGTTTGGTTGGGCGCTGAGAGAGAGAGAGAGAGAGAGAGAGAGAGAGAGAGAGAGAGAGAGAGAGAGAGAGAGAGAGAGAGAGAGAGAGAGAGAGAGAGAGAGAGAGAGAAAGAGAGAGAGAGAGAGAGGGATCGGGATTTCCGGATTTGGAAACCTGGGTTTTTTTTATATGTTTCTAATTTTCTTTTTCTATTTATACTAAATTTGCAAAAAAAAGTATTTAACTCGAACTCGTATCGACGCGCTTTACTATTTATGTGAAGGAAGTTTTCACAAAATCTTAAATTCAACCCTTGAAGCGAGAGTTTTGAGCAATTTATTCGTTCGAAATAATTTTTATTTCACAATTAACATAAGAACAAGGCACCAAAACAATAATTTATCCGGATTGTGGGTCACTGGCAAACTGAGCAATCCCAATAATAGTTTTTACTAGACTTACTAGAACAAGCACACAAACAAACTGGTGTTATCACGTCTGCAATTTTTAATTTATTTATAGTGAAGAGGGTTCAAATGAAGATTACAAGTTTTATAAAAAAATGGAGTGTGTAGCTAAACAAAAATAATGTGGAAATAAAATTCCTTTTGCAATAATGTGACATCGAACAAAAAAAAATTTACATTTTAGAATGATAAACAGTGTAGGAAGAGGTCAACTCTCATCACAGCTGAAATTTCCAGGACTGTTTAATCATTCTAAAACGCAAATTTTGTTTCCGCATGCAATTCAGGAAAAGTATAACTGTATATGATCAAGAAGTCTATTACTTGTCCAAATAATAAACTCTAGGAATTGAAATTTGGTACATCAAATCTTTTAATTTCATGTGTGATGTTGATGGCCATAATGCCGTGCTCGATCAGATTGATGTCAACTTGTTCGGTACTAGCTGGGCTTCCGTTTCCAAGGCGACACTAGCCTGAACCTGCCTAGCGTTAATGAAAGCTTTGACTAGTTAATTTACTTAATTTTGGTAGCTTAATTGGCGGACTCACTGATCGAAGCAACGTCTTTTTCTTTTTCTCCTCTTCTTTTTGGCTCCGTAATTAGTGGTGCAGCAGCCTGCATACGTGCCCACCTCGCTTCCAGATTAACAATGAAAAATCTACACAGTGATTGAATTCTATCGGAATATAAGTCAAGCTTTTATGTTTATTCTTTTATGTTAATATTTCTTTTATTATTTAAAAGCTCTCTGTCTAAATAAAAAGTTTTTTTAGCTGCCACATCTTTTAGACTTATTTTATCAATTAACATTATATCTTATTAAAGCATTGAGTTTAGTGGATACAGGGCACATCTCTTTAATTTAAGTTGAAAATAATTGGCTGTGGGGGCATTATGCTATATTTGGACCAAAACTTTGTTTGCTAGGTTATACATCATCACTGAATAACACTGTGAACAAAAATCCAGTGGACGCGTCAACACCCAATTGTCCTATGCTGGATCCGCCAGTGGTCCCGAGGATGTTCCGGGGGTGCTATCGCACAAGATTTTGGTTTTCAGAGGTCTTTGGGTTCTAAAGATTTTTATATCTAGCTTGTTTAGCATGTGCAGAAATGGTGGGTCTATTCAAACCTCCCAATTTGCTATTGGAATCTCCTAATTTTTGTAAAAATTAATCTGATTTTACCTCTCTAATTGAAAATACAAATTTTTGGCCTCCATTTATCCAAAAACAAACAAAAAATACAAGTGCAATTCCAACTGAGAAGATCCAATACCATATGTTTACACTTTTTATTTCGTATGTCTTCTCCTTCCCCCCTCTCTCACTCACTCTCTATCAAACTTAAGGAATTATAAATTAATTTAGGGTGCGGCTATTGCCACCCTACAATTTTCTTAGTTCACTCTACAGACATTTGAATTATTGAAAGACTATATTACCCAACTGCAAAATGACTAATAAATACACTAATTTTCTAAAATACAAATCTGTAGGGAAAACGAAATACATAACTAATTAATTGCATACAAAGACTACTTAATTTCTCATTGCATTACATCAATCTTCATCTTCTCCACCCAAATTAAAATTTATTACTATTTTTTTTTGTCTTTTTGTTGCCTCCTCAACAATAATTCGTTATTCAGTTCACAAAACTATTAGTGTTAATTTTATCAAAATTTTTGCAATACCCTTTGAGAACACTGAAAGTATAAATTTAAAACACAAAAAAAATATCAATCCCTTCTTCATTGCTCATAGTTGTTACCTTACTCATCTTTTGACATTGATTGAAATAGACGAACATTCAAACTGAAAGAAAAAATAGAAAAAATGAAAGTAAATCAGATTATGATTTCATTAGGAATCTTTAATATATTTTAGTTTTTCTATTGGTATAAATTAAATGAGAGATTTTTGTTAATTTTTTTTATTTATTTAGATATGTCATATAAAGATATTTCTGGAAATAGAAATGGGTTAGATAAGTAAATTTAATAATCGAAATTAATATGTAGGGTGTAATTAGGGCTGTCAATTCCGACACGACCCGATAACACGACTCGAAACCCGCACGAAATAAAGCGGGTTGAACCCGCACGATTAAAAAGCAGGTCAGCCATGGGTCAACCCGCCATGACCCATTTAATAAATGGGTCGGCCACAGGTCAACCCGCCAACACGAAGTGAACCCGTATAACCCGATTATGCTATACTTCATCCTGAAATTTTAGACGTTGGGAGTATTTGATCATAGGATTAGACAATTTGAAATATTTTGCTTTATAATTATTAGATTTAATTATTTATGAATAATATATAATTATTTACATTCTTCGTCTTATGGAGTTTTTAGTGAATTTAATCAATTTATGCATTTTTTTAGTTAAATGGGTCGCATTGTTGACCCTTAAATGAGTCATTTTATCAAAAACGACACAACCTATTTATTAAATGGGTTAAGCGGGTTGGAAACGGGTAACCCGTTTAATAAATAGGTTGGGTTTGGGTTTAAATTTTTGACACGATTATTAAATGGGTTGGGTTTGGGTTTGTATCTTGCGACACGACAAATACCTTGACCCGACACGAACCCAACCCGACACGACCCATTGACAGCCCTAGGTGTAATGAGCATGTAGGGTGAACAAAGAAAATGATAGGGTGGCAATAGCTGCATCCTTAATTTATATTTAATTTAACCAACAACAATAACAAAGGAAATCCAATGAGGTATTTAGAAATAGATTTGATGAGCAACAGAGGCAGCGAAGATCAAGATTCTACAATCATTTATTAAAGAAATATAATTCGTCTTTAAATTTCACTTTCTATTCTCATTATCAACAAGCAAGCTTTGCTCTACAACCAAACAATTAACTCAAACCAGTTTCTTTCTCTTTTCTGCTCATATTTGTTTATGGGCCAATTGACATTAGAAATACTATGGCTACCGAAGCTCTGCAGTATCATCCAACGAACTCGAGCTCTGAAGATATATGGATGGAATGGGAGCTTCATAAAATGAAATTCTAAAATGTAAAATAAAAATAAGGGTAAATTAAGAAATTTGATGGACAAAAATAAGAGAGTTGTGAAAAGAAAATTGGAAAGTATGAATAAAATCACCTGTGTAGAAAAAGAAAACTACTGCGTGTGAAGAGAATACCTCCAAATTAACGGTTATTGATGACCGGCAACAATGAAAATTATTTTGCAAACTAAGCTAGTGAGCTAGCTAATAAAGTAATAACTTGAACGAGTCTTCGCATATGTATCTTATCTAGAATGAAAACATGAACCAATCTGTCCGTCACATCTTTTTACAAGTCAAGTCAATTGATCAAGATCGATGATATGTTGAAATTTCAAACCAAATTCGTCTTCTCTAAGTAGACGTCGACCTAACTTAATTAATATTACTCGATCATCATCGATCCATGCCATGCATATTCCCCCTATAAATACCCGATTCCATCATCTTAGTTCTACACCCAACTCTATACACATCTATAGAGATCGAGAGACCAAAACAAGATGGCTTTCCAAGTTGCAGTCTGCACCATCCTAGGGCTAGCATTTGTAGCCCAAATTGCTGTTGCTCAAAACGTGGCAGATATCGTTACAGCGGACTTCTTCAACGGGATTATTAACCAAGCTGCCGCTGATTGTGCCGGCAAGAGCTTCTACACCAGACAGGCTTTTCTCGATGCCGCAGGCTCTTACCCCAGTTTCGGTACCTCCGGTTCCGCTGATGATAATAAACGGGAAATTGCAGCTTTCTTTGCTCACGTCACTCATGAGACTGGCCGTAAGTACCTCCTCATTTCTCATCGTCCATCGATCTAGAAGGGGCATCACACACACACACACGTACATATTACAGTTGTACGTAGAGGAAAGTGAAATGTACTGATACTAATATGCACTCACAAATCACCACCCATAATTGATAATTCCCTACGTTGGACTTGGTATTAATTAGAGTTTTTTTTGTTAATTGATGCATGGATGCAGATTTTTGCTACATTGAAGAGATAAATAAGAGCACCTACTGCGACACGACCAGAACAGACTACCCATGCAACCCCGACAAGCAGTACTACAGGCGTGGACCACTCCAGCTCACCTGGAACTACAATTACGGAGCTGCCGGAAATGCCATTGGCTTTGACGGCTTGAACTCCCCCGAAACGGTGGCTCAAGACCCGGTGATAGCATTCAAGACAGCCTTGTGGTATTGGATGACCAATGTTCACTCCGTTATAGGCCAAGGATTCGGAGCCACTACTCGAGCCATCAACGGTGCTGTGGAATGTGATGGCAAATCCCCAGCCACTGTTCAAGCTCGCGCCAACTATTACACTGACTACTGCACCCAATTTAATGTTGCTCCCGGTGACAATCTCTTGTGCTAGACATATTTATATTTTTACATGTTTACTGATTGGAATAAATTAATAAAAGTGCAGCTTGCCTAAAAGAAAATAATATACATCAGCCTCATCTCTCTCAAACATGTAAGATATTTTGTCGATGTATCATGCATGTTAAATCCATGAAAGGAGAGGACTACCTCCTATTGTGTAGTCCACTCATCAAATAATTAAATAAAGAGCTTGAAATTTTTACGAGCTTGGTTAGTTGAATTGGGAAGTTTATTCTTTCATTTCTTCAAAGACAATTTTATTTTGATTGCCAATTTTACAATTTAAATGTCGGGTAAATTCCTCCTATGGTACCTGAGGTATTGCTACTTGGACAGTTTGATACCTGATGTATTAAAGGGGACAGTTCGGTACTTGAAGTCAGACTCCGTTTGACAGTTTGATACTTCTGTTAATTTTTCTGTTAAATTTAAGGATAAAATTGACATTTAGCATATATGTATAAAAACATAATAAAAAAACATGAGTTTGTGGGTTTATTTTTTTCATAATTTTATAGGTATGAATTAATGCTTTTTTTTTTTTTTGGAATGAAATTCAACATTTATATTCATCACAAGTCAGAATAGGCCGATACATACCATTCCGCTAATAGGCAGACAAGAAGCTAGTGGTAGTACCCACAGGTGGTACATACATATAGTCCTACTCATTATATATTCAAAGACATAGATATAGCGGATAACCTCCTTCGGTACTACTCCAGAGACGCTAGAGAGACATATAGTATAAAAATGCCTAGTTTCCTAATATAAGGAATTATTGTAAATAGATAAACTAAAAACATAGAGATGGGCCTAGGGCAAAACACCCCAGCCCAACATAGAAGCCCAAAAAGGACAGCCCCATGAAAAGAGGCTCAAACTCTGGTCTGGCAAAGATTGGTTGGGCCCAAGCCCAAACTTCATCTTCCTCAGCAGACTGGCCATGCATACAACTCCGGCGTAGGTATGAATTAATGTTTATGAGTTATGTTGAAGGTGAAACATTCGAATTTTATGTTTAAGAAATACAACTCCTGTTATGGATATAATATGCTATATGTTCAAGTAAATCCCTATTCTGTGTTTGGCCCAAACTCTAGGTTACTTGACCTAGTGGTCATAGGGTTACATTAGAAGGATCTAGATTCCTATTCAATGTACGATTACTTTCCTTGTATGATTGAGATTCTATGCATTGTAATCATCTATATAAAGAGGCCCCTATTATCAATGAGAATACACAGCGATTTTCTCTCAACTTCTGATTCCCTAAAACACGTTATCAGCATGAAAACCTAACCCTGAAACCCTAAAATCGTAGCCTTCAAAACCCTAGCAACTACCGCTCACAGCGGCCCCGCAGCATCCCCTGCAGCGCCCGCGACCTCGCGACACCGTGGCCCTGCGACACTTAGTAGTCGTGAGCGCGCCCTGCATCTGCTGCCCCTGCAGCCCTATTCTCGCTCGCTATTCCCCGGGAGTGCACCCTGCATCTGCTGCCCCCGCAGCCCTACGCTCGCTCGCTACTCCCCGCAAGCGCACCCTGCATTTGCTGCCCCTGCAGCCCTACGCTCGCTCACTACTCCCCGCGAGCACTCCTTGCATCAGCTGCCCCTGTAGCCCCGCAACTCCCGCTCACAGCAAGCGTCGCCCAAAGCTCGCTTGCCTCGCACATCCCCGCAGCTTGTTTTCCAACTCACTTGCATCAACACGCGCGTGTTCTCAAGCCTCGAATCAACAAGTAAGTTTTTAAGATTAAAGTTCCCGTTTTGAAGTTTTTCATTCTTTTCTTCTTTTTCTCAGGGACTTGCAACCTCCCTTCTTCTACTTTCTTCTTCATAGGGGAGACCAAAAAGCCAAACTGTGCGGGTCATACTTACTCCAAGCTTGGAGCTTGTAGAGTCCTCCAAACTTAGAGTTTGTTGAGAAGAAAATGATCGACCACATACATCGTTGTTTCGATCTAATCCAAAACCCCCCTTGGAATCTGATTTTCTTGGAAGCGACTACACTCAGAAATTCCTAATTTCTTGGAAGCGACTATGCTCAGAAATTTTATAGTTTTTTGTGGTAGCCTTTTTCGCTCCGAAACTAACCCTAATCTTATGTTGTTTTTCAAGATGAGTAACCTGAATAAGTTGAACTTTTTTCCACTAGAGACAACTGGCGCAGGTGAGTCCGAGATGTGTGCCAACATCTTAAGGCTGATAGACTTCCGGAAACAATCCAAGAGCCTAGTCAGAACGTGCTCTCCATTGAGCAAGCTACTGCTTTTGAAGCAAATCAAGCTAGAGCCATAGTTCTCATGACAAGGCACATGAATGACGCTCTCCAAAGTGAATACCTCAATGAGGAAGACCCCAAAAAACTATGGGTGGAACTTGAGCAGTGATTTGGCAACGTTCGTGACTCCCTGCTTCCTGATTTAGAAGTGAGATGGCATAGCCTCCGCTTTTGTGATTTCAAGTCTGTGCTTGATTATAACTCGGAAGCTCTTCGTATCAAGTCTTTGATGGAGTTTTGTGGAAAAACCATAACTGATACGATGTGATGTTGATCGAGAAGACTCTCTCTACCTTCCCCGTCTCTGTACTGATGATTTCAAAGAATTATCGGATTGATGTGAATGGAGGATGTATCACGAGGTTTCATGAGCTCATTGGTGCCATGAACGTAGCTGAGAAGCACGACAATATCCTTGTGAAGAACTATAATGCTAGACCCGTGGGAACCAAGTCTATTCCAGAGTCTAACTATAGTCGCACCCCCAAGGGAGAGCGCAAGGAGCGAAACCCTAAGAGTAGGGACAATCCTGGACGTCCTGGTCCATATTCTTGCCCTAAAGAGGAAGGAAATCACCAAGAGAGGCTTGCACGGAACCGTGGAGGTCAACGTGTGAAGAGAGAGAGAGAAGCGGAGCCTCCAGCCATAGTGGTGACGCCACCAAGAACAATGGTCGTCCAAACCGCGCACCAAAGGCGCCTCGATCAAGGGAGCCTGACCATAATGATGTTTGTCTTCGATGTGGATCAACTGGACATTGGGCAAAGGCATATAAAACATCCCAGAACGTTGCAAACACATACATGATGTATCGTGATGCAAGGGAGGAAAATTACATGGAACAAGAAGATCAAGATGGCGATCTCGATCTAAGGGTGGAAGACTACAAGGATCAAGACCCAAAAACTGACGATTTTGATTAAGTCTTTTTATTTTCCAAGAGATGTAGGCAATTGCCATATTATTTTTGTAGTAGATGCCAATGGTATTAGTCTTTCTTCAAAGTGGGCGTACTCAATGTAAATGTGATATCTAGGAAGGTTTTGAGATAAGTGGTACTTAAGCGAGCCTTGCTCCACCGACATCGAGACTCACCTGGTCACATTTGTATATGAATTACCGAAAGGAGTTAGATGACTACCATTGTTTTGCATTAGCTAGTTTATTGGATTAAATTTTCTTTGGTCAAAGAAACAATGATGTAATTCCGTTTGGCTTATTAATAAAAGTTGAGTTCTTTTCTTTTTGACTCATTTTTAATTATGAGCTTTTCTTTTAGAAATGGATGAACTACAATGTCTTGCGGATAGTGCGACTACGCCCACCATTCTACGACATAGGCAATTATTCTTAGAGATATTGCCTACATATTCCTCTGTGACTACGATGGCTGGGCCATCATGTTTACTTCAAGGACATGGAATGGCCTAATTCCTATTGCCAAATGGCACCTTGATTAAAGTCACTGAAGCTCTCTACGCTCCTAAGGCAAATAGAACCTTATTGAGCTTCAAAAATATAAGAGCCAACGGATTCCATGCGGAAATGCATAATGAGAACGGAAAAGAGTTCATTTGCATTACCTCTAATGATTGCGGACGAAAGCGCATCTTAGAGAAGCTTATGTGTCAATCTAGTGGACTTTATGTCACCACAATTCGATCAATTGAATCCAACAATGTGATAAGAGAAGATCTCTTGGATTCTAACACATATTGGCTTTGGCAAGATCGACTAGGACATCCTGGTCATGATATGATGCTCCGTATACTAAAGACTTCACACGGACATCCATTCTTTAGAGTGAGAAGAAGCAAGAATCGAAAATTGATTCCTGGACTTAGCAAGACCGCGACAATTGCAGCATCTGGCGTTGCAGTTATCTTGGGGCGCCATAGCTAGGGCCGCCCAAGTCCCATGTGATGATGCCATCAATGGCACCAACCATGAGCATGACGCCATGGTTGTTCCTCCCAATGGCCATGACGCCATACATACTAATTCCCATGGCTCCAACGCCATGTTGGGAGATGTAGTCGCACATTTTGCTTCTAATAGTGCTACAAATGCGCAGGCCCAACCAAAATCCTCATTGGTTGCTTCTACGGCCCCTCGCTCATTTTGCAAAGCCTGTTCCTTCAGGAAATTAGGACCGAGACCGTCCTACGCAAAGGATCCCAAAATACTCATTCCGTTCTTACAGAGAATCCAAGGGGATATCTGTGGACCAATTCAACCATCATGCGGACTTTTTAAATACTTTATGGTATTGGTTGATGCGTCGACAAGCTGGTCACATGTCGCTCTTTTGTCCACTCGAAATGCTGCTTATGCTAAACTCCTTGCCCAGATTATCCGTCTACGGGCTCACTACCCTGACCACCCAATTAAGTTAATTCGACTTGATAATGCTGGGGAGTTTACATCGAAAACGTTCGATGACTATTGCATGTCAATGGGGATTGATGTAGAGCATCTAGTTCCCTATGTTCACACCCAAAATGGTCTCGCAGAAGCCGTTATCAAACGACTACAAATGATAGCACGGACATTGGTTATGCGCACCAATCTCCCTGTTTCTGCTTGGGGATATGTGATTTGACTTTCAATTAAGCAAGCTTAGAACTAAATTTTCGAAATGCAAAGCTAATAATGGGATTTGGAAAGTCATGCTCAACAAAGCATATGCATATGCCATGTGTGCCACCGTAAATGATTCATGTGGGATTAATATGAACTGCATTTGTCTAACCATCAAACTCACATGCATATCACTCATTTTCACTCAAATGTTTTATGGTTAGTGTTTGCACTCAAAAACAATTCGATTGACATGGTTTCCATATGCTTGCTCTTCCATCTTTTCTCCACATGATCATTGCATGAGTTCTCTTGGATCACAAGGTCTTTTATTTAGGTTGTAATGGGGCTTAGGTGAGGGGTTAAAGAAATGAAGGGAAAGGTAAGTACAAATTCTAAGCCTCCTAGTAAACAATTCTCTTGTTGAGTCCCTTTTTCTTTTGGCTCTAAGTGCTTTGTAGAACCTCCTTTTCTTTTCCACAAACCCAAAAACTACAAAAAACTATTATTCCCCCTTTGTACCACCCACACTCTTTTTATGTTTTTTTCTTTTCACTCACACTATTTTTGCATAACACTTTTTTCTATTTTTTTCTTTCATTTTTTATTTTCTTTTCTTTGGTGACCCTAGTGCATATTGACTTTGAATAATTATTTATTTATTTATTTTTAATATATTTTGAACATGCTTCTAGGGTCACCCTTTTCTTTTCTTGGCTACAACCCGTAGCTCACGCACACAATACTCTATCCACCTCACACTTATTCTTTTGCACACTTCTCAAACCCATTTACAAGCACCAAACTAACAATAGGACTCACATTGCTTACCACTTGACTTAGAAAGGGTAGGAAAAGTGTTTAAGATTTTAAAAGGTAGACATTTGTGGTGGTGGAGAAATGAAATGGCTAACACATATTATATAGGCTCAAATTGGCTTACTAATGGATTTTCATTTTAAGGACAAAAGTTATTTGGCCGTGGTGGATTCCTAATGCCTTGGTCTTCCCCAATAACAACTCATGCTTTTGATATAAAGTCTCGAAAGATTTGGAGCAAGTTCTAGATTACATGCACAATGAATTGATCACACAACGAAAGATTTAGTGCATTTGAAACTTGTACGCACTCTCTTAGGCTCAAAATCTCACATACTTAGGCTCAAAATCTCACATATTAGGCATAGATAGTTTTAACAAATTTAGTCCTTATCTTTTCCCACATGAGTGCATCTAAAATGACATAGGCAATATGAGTTTAAATGCATGTGAGCACAAAATGCCAAATCCATTTATTAAATAAGCATTGATCTTCAATCACTAAACATGCTGAAAATCACTCAAACCAATTAGACATAAGTTCGGTTTCATCATCGGGGGTTGTTTCATCTTTAGACCACGTAAGCAAGAAAACACACATTTTTTTGAATTTTTTTTTAATTTTTATGGATTTTTCAATAAGAAAATAAAAAGAAAACAAAGGATTAGGAATGAAATTACTTAGCCTTACACCTCACACTTAAATCACACATTATCCTCAATGTGCCGTTATGAACAATTGTGAAACATGTGCGAAGCTTAGGACCAAATAAAAACTTCCTAATGCTAGTAAACACAATTTATTAACAATTAAAAATGGCCAAACAAGCACCTCACACTTAAAAAATCATATAGTCCTTAATGTATAATGAAGCTATTAAGATCCTATCAACATTTTGGGGAGCATGCATCATTAATGGCCAAGACTAGCATTAAAAAAATTAAAACAATGGAAAGAGAATACGGGTATCCACCGCACACTTGAACTTTGGATAATCCTTTCAATAAAAGATAAATCTTTTGTGTCTTATCCATGGACCAAGGGTGAAATAACTATCCAAAATTCTCAAACCACAACATACTAACACTTAAACAACTAAACCACACACTTGAACTTTGGATAATCCTTTCAATAAAAGATAAATCTTTTGTGTCTTATCCATGGACCAAGGGTGAAATAACTATCCAAAATTCTCAAACCACAACATACTAACACTTAAACAACTAAACAAACAATTCATGCTAGGAAAGATAAAAGTGAGAGATTAGAAAGCGCAAACTCTTTGAAGATCCCCATTTTGCTCCATAATGCACATTTCCATGGTGATAACCTTACAAGGCTCAGTTGGGCACTTGCCATCCGTTAAGCTCCATGCATCAAGAACCGAATGAACCTCTCACTTAAGCTTTGAACAAAGCAACCCATGACTACTTTACACCTTTCAAATCTCAAGCTCTAACTTCCTTATTATTTTTCCTTTCTTTTGGAATCCTCCAAGACGGGTTTAAGTTTAAGGACATTAACAAGGTCCATAGTGCTTCCTCAAATGGATGGAGGATCCACAAAGAACTTCACCTCCTCATGAGTATCCTTAGGTGCACTTCCCAAGTAGGGCTTGACTCGATGCCCATTCACCTTAAAGGTATCACCATTCCTCAAGTTCTTCAAAGTCACCGCTCCATGTGGGAATACTTCAATGAGCCCAAATGGTCCAATCCATCTTGATCTTAGCTTGCCCGGAAACCATTTCAATCTTGAGTTGTAGAGAAGAACTAATTGACCAGCTTCCAAGTGCTTAGTCCTGAGTTTTTGATCATGGAAAGCTTTTGTTCTTTCTTTGTACAACTTTGCATTCTCATAAGCCTCCATTCTAATCTCATCTAGCTCACAAAGATCAAGCTTTCTCTTCTCACCACACTTATTCATCTCAAAATTCAAAAACTTGATAGCCCAATATGCCTTGTGCTCTAATTAAACCGGTAAATGACATGCTTTCCCATAAACAAGACGGTAAGGAGACATTCCAATGGGAGTCTTGAAAGCGGTCCGATAGGCCCATAAGGTATCATCCAATTTGTTAGCCCAATGATGCGCCCTTAGCAAGCGCATAATTTAACCCCGAAATGTCATTAGTAGTAAAAGTAAATAGGGATCGTTCTATTCCAGGGATTGAGGGTACACCTGTCATTGGTAAACAATTAAACAATTAAAATTGAAACAAAGTATAATATTCACAAAGATATTCACAAGTATAAACATTATTTATGAAAAAGGGGGGGTTTTGGATTTTGATTTCGAAAATTATCCTAAGTAAACAAAACAATTAAAATGAAAAAACGTAAATACAAAGATGGAATGAGAGAACAAAGATCAAAATCGAAACATATGATTAAAATTGACTCAAACCCTAATATTGTTCATCTAAGTCATGAGAAAGGAGTTGATCATGTGAAACATTCGAAAGCAAATGAATTCCCATTTTTTACTTTTCAATGCTAATTAACCTAAGCGAAAGCACCTAGATTAATCCTATCAAACATGCAATCAAACCCTAGAAAGCTAGTCAATCATGTCATGTTTAACGCATTACACATAGAGAAAGGCTATCAACTCAAGTGTACAACTTAGTATGGAAAAGTCCACCTAATTGCAATTCTCTTTAATTAAATTCAATCTTTGTACAAAACCTTTACTACTTTGATTCAAGTTTACACAAAACGAAAAGTCGATTTCATGTTCTTAAACCTAGCACCAATCATATCGAAACCCTGCAACCACATAAGATTAAAATACGAAAGATATCTATAATGCAAATTTAATTAAACAAACTCACATAAGCAACTCTCGAATCACAATATATGAATCTGAAAATTCTCAATTAATCATAAAATTCCATAAATTAATATTCGTTCAAACACATATGTCAACTAGAACAAAACCAACGAAATCAAAGCAAAGGTTACAAAGGAAAATCGGATTACACCGTGGATGAGGATGGGGATGGATGATTAACGTTGTGGTCTCTTGAATCTTGAAAGCAAGCTTCAAGGATGGTGGTGGATGATGATGCTCACGGCAATTCTTCTTCTCCCTTGGCCTTGCTTGAACTCGTAGCTTGCTCTAGAGGATGGAGGAACTTACGGCTATGCTAAGAACTTTTCTGATTTTTTTTCTAAAGTGTAAACGTCAAAAGAGAGGAACCCTTGACGTTGAGAAAGGGGGAGTTTATATAGGAGCACGGCCAACTTGGTCTCCAAGCCGTGCTCTCCTTTATTTTCCACGAAATTAACATGATTGCTCCACATAATTTCCTCCAATGCTTGCTTGCCACATAAGCCCTATGAGGTGGTTCAACCAATCACAAAATTCTCTTTTAATTCCCTAGAAATCTTGCCGAAATTCCTTGAGATAATTTCTGATTTTTCTTGTTTCAATTCAGCCAAACTTCCTTTAGGAATTCTAGGGATGAATCTAGACTCCTTTTTAGCCATTTCTTGGTCTCCACACATATTTTCTTTCCTTAAAAATTGCCCTAGAAAATCTCTTTGCCGAAATCTTTTATTTTCTCTTTGATTCACACGGCTATTCCTTCTTTTCCTCTTGGCTTGGATGGCAAAAGATCTCCTAGGGTTTATCTTTCCATAAAAATAGCCCTAGAAAATCTCACCCGAAATCTTCTTTTAATTTCTGATTTTCACGCCAACTTCCTTGTTTATCTCTTAGGATTTCACGGCAAAGGCTTCTTAGGGTTTCATCCATTGCGTCACAACCCTAATTCCATGGGCTTTGTGGGCTTTTGATCCATTTTGCCGAAAATCCAATAAGTCTTGAGAGTTCTTGGGCCTCCATGCGCCACCTTTATGCCATGTCATCATTTAGAGTCTTCAAGAAGCTTCTCTCATGCCATGTCACTTCATTAATTCGATCTCCATTCTTGGTTGGCTCAAGAGTCTTGTTTTGGCACGCTTTCCTTTCTGGACAGGGTTTCCTGGTTGGACCAGGAAAGCTTTATTTCTTCATTTCTGCTCATTTGTGCTTCCCTTTGTACTTCACCTTGTCTCCCTCCAACGTTGGCTAGCTTTTCTTTCCATTTGTGAGCTCATTTCAGCTCATTTGTGACAAGGACCTGAAAATAGAAACTTCCCTAAAATGAGAAATGGCAACTTTCCTAAACTGAAAATGGGAAACTTTCTAAAAATAAAAAATAGAAACTACAAAAATGGAAACTTTGTACAAATAGGAACTTTCCCAATCGAAGAATGGAAACTTTCCTAAACAGAGTTTTATTAAGGAAATAACGCAGAAAATGTAGGGAAATGCAGTTAAAACGTCGCATTAAAATGCTCCTATCACCCAATCCTTCCTTGTTGTGGACACTACTTTCTCTAGAATGCCCTTTATCTCGCGGTTAGAGATCTCGACTTGACCGCTTGTTTGAGGGTGGTAAGGAGTGGATATTTTGTGCTTGACCCCATACTTCTTCAATAGTGCCGCAAAGGGTTTGTTCACAAAATGAGTGCCTCCATCGCTAATGATAGCTCTAGATGTGCCAAATCTTGTGAAGATGTGCTCTCTAAGGAATTTTAACACCACCTTGTGATCGTTAGTTCTTGTGGCTTCAGCCTCCACCCACTTGCTAACATAATCTACCGCCACTAGAATGTATGAGTTGCGATAGGAGCTAGGAAATGGACCCATTAAGTCAATGCCCCAAACATCAAACAACTCAACTTCAAAGATATTGTTCAAAGGCATTTGGTCCCTTGATGAGAGATTCCCAACTCGTTGACATCAATCACACAAAGACACATACTCATGAGCATCTTTAAATAGGGAAGGCCACCAAAATCCACAAGTGAGCACCTTTTGAGCCGTCCTTTTACCTCCATGATGGCCACCACATGCATGACTATGGCAAAAAGAAAGAACATTTTGAACTTCATCCTTCGGAATGCATCTCCTCACAAGTTGGTCTTTACATTGCTTGAAAAGGTAAGGATCTTCCCAATAGTAGTGTCTTACTTCCTTTTGTAGTCTCTTTCTTGCATGAAAATCAAAGTTCCGAGGAATTGACTTTCCACCACTAGCTAAATAATTCACAATAGGTGCATACCAAGGAAGCTCTTTTGCTTGAATGGAAAGTAGTTGCTCATCCGGAAAAGACTCAACTAAAGGTACTTCATTGCCACTTCCACAAGTAAGTCTAGAGAGATGATCCGCAACCAAATTCACCTTGCCGGGCTTGTCCACAATCTCCAAGTTAAACTCTTGAAGAAGTAGAATCCACCTTATAAGCCTAGGCTTTGCATCATTCTTGGACAACAAGTATTTCAAAGCACTATGGTCCGTGTGCACGATCACTTTAGAACCGAGTAAGTAGCTCCTAAATTTCTCCAACGCAAACACAATAGCCAACAACTCCTTCTCGGTAGTAGTATAATTCACTTGAGCATCATTAAGAGTGCGGCTTGCATAATAAATGGCATGAAAAAGCTTGCCTCTTCTTTGACCCAAAACGGTGCCTAAAGCAAAATCACTAGCATCACACATAAGCTCAAATGGAAGTGACCAATCCGGTACACAAATGATTGGTGCATTAGTGAGCAACTCTTTGATCTTCTCGAAGGAAATAAGGCAAGCATCATCAACTTTGACTTGGAGCATCCTTAGCAAGAAGGTCACATAGAGGCTTACTTATCTTGGAGAAGTCTTTGATGAACCTCCTATAGAAACCGACATGGCCTAGGAAGCTTCTCACGGCTTTGACACATGTAGGTGGAGGCAATTTCTTAATAATCTCAACTTTGACTTTGTCCACTTCAATCCCTCTAGAAGAAATCACATGACCGAGTACAATACTTTCGTGAACTATGAAATGACACTTCTCCCAATTGAGCACAAGGTTTGTGTTTTCACATCTTTGAAGCACTAGAGAAAGATGGTGTAGGCAAGCATCAAAAGAGTCACCAAAGACCAAAAAATCAACCATGAATACTTCAAGAAACCGCTCCACCATGTCACTAAAGATCGCCATCATACACCTTTGGAATGTGGCCGGTGCATTGCATAACCCAAATGGCATTCTTCGGTAAGCAAAAGTGCCATACGGACAAGTAAAATTTGTCTTCTTTTGATCCTTGGGGGCGATAGGGACTTGATTATATCCACTATAGCCATCGAGAAAACAATAGTATGCATGTCCTGCAAGCCTTTCCAACATTTGAGCAATGAAAGGGAGTGGGAAATGGTCATTTCTTATGGCCGTATTCAACTTGCAGTAATCGATGCAAACCCTCCAAGTGTTTGCAACTCTTTGTGGAACCATCTCACCCTTCTCGTTTTCTATCACCGTCATTCCCCCTTTCTTAGGCACCACTTGTATTGGAGAGACCCATTTAGAATCAGAAATAGAATAGATAACCCTATTATCAACAAGCTTAATGATCTCCTTCACCACTTCTAACATATTGGGGTTCAATCTTCTTTGAAGTTCCCTCCTTGGTCTTGCTTCATCTTCCATGTAAATATGATGCATGCAAAGAGTGGGGCTCAAACCCTTGATGTCACTAATCTTCCACCCAAAAGCACCCTTATGCCTCCGAAGAACATCAAGAAGCATGGACTCTTGTTCTTGTGACAAACTCGAAGAGATAATGAGAGGCAAAGTGCATGCATCATCAATATACACATACTTCAAGTGTGAGGGAAGGAGCTTCAACTCAATAGAGGTTGAACTTACAACCGAAGGAGAGGAATCAATGGAAAGATGAGTGTTAGAGGTATGAACCTCATTAGCCTCATGCCTTGTGTAATAATCCTCCTCAAGTGTTGGTCTACCCATAGAAAGATAAGAATCAAGGTGCTCAATGGCCTCTATAGTACCTTCTTCACAAAAATCCATCCCAAAGTGTGTTAATGCCGATTCTAAGGCATCACTCGATGAAGTCTCATGAAAAGTGTGTTCCACCAAGTCTTCAATGTTATCCCCTACTTCAATAGAATAGACTTTTTGCAACCTCATGGGCTTCCTCAATTCATCAAAGATCATAAATCCAATAGTGGTGTCATACACAGTCATGGTGAGTAAGCCCAATTTGACATCAATCTTTGTCCCCACCGTGGCCATAAAAGCTCTGCCAAAGATGATAGGGAGATCATCTTGGTAGACTTCCTCCATGTCAAGAATAACGAAATCAGCCGGTATGACCAATTCGTCCACTTGCACTAGCACATCCTCCGCGACTCCTCTCGGATACACCACACTTCTATCGGCTAGTTGGAGAGAAATTTGGATAGGCTTGATGTCGCTTAACCCAAGCTCCTTGTAAACTCCGTAAGGCATCAAATTTATACTTGCCCCTAAATCCATAAGTGCCTTCTCAAATGGCTTCTCACCAATCTTGCAAGGAATAGTAAAGGATCCCGGATCCTTGAGCTTGGGAGGTAACCTCCTTTGAAGTACGGCACTAATTCTCTCGTTCAAGCATACTTTGTCATCCTTCATCAACTTGCTCTTGTATCTCTTGTGTGTGCACAAATATTTGAGAAACTTGGCATAAGTAGGAATAGTCTTGATTGCATCAAGAAGAGGAATATTGACCTCCACCTTCTTGAAAACATCAAAACACTCCATGGACTTCTTCTCCTTTTTGCTCAAGGCCTTCTCCTTTTTGCTCAAGGCTTTCTCTTGATACATCGCTTGTGGAAAAGGAAGTGACACTTCGTCTTGCACGTCCTCAACACTTGGCTTAGACCCACTTACTCCCACATCATTATTCACTGTCTTGGTCTTATCTTTGTTCTTCAAATATTCATCACTATCCCCCAAAATCGTCCCATTATCCCCCAAATTATCCTTCATGCCCTTAGACTTCTTATCAAACCCGGGAGGTACTCTTGGAACTTTAGGAGTTAACAAAGGTTCCCTTGGGGCATCCATCTCCACATCATCATCATTAAGAGTAACCTTGTTGTCATATGCCTTCCCACTTCTCAAAGTTGTGATTGCCTTGGCTTGGTTGACTCGTGGGTTCTTTTCGGTCATGGAAGGCAACTCTCCTTGCTTCCTTTCTGTCATCTCACTAGCCAATTGCCCCACTTGTGCTTCAAGCTTATGCAACCCTTGGGTAGTGGATGCCACCTCATTTCGAACACTTTGAATGATCTCATTTTGATTTGCTAGCA
Organism: Rosa chinensis; assembly: GCF_002994745.2. Lineage (NCBI taxonomy): Eukaryota > Viridiplantae > Streptophyta > Magnoliopsida > Rosales > Rosaceae > Rosa > Rosa chinensis. Next base: position 27,330,223 of record NC_037091.1, on the reverse strand, counting down.
CTTTGGCAAGCATCTCCTCTAGGCTCGACTTTGGTGCTTCCCCTTGAGGTGGAGGAATAGGTGCTTTAACTTGAGGAATAGGAGCTTGGAAGTGAGACCTCGCTTGATAAGGTGGCCTAGGATAACCACCACCATCAAGTACACCCTTATTGTCTTGAAACCCTTGGCTTCCACTAGCCCCTCCATAACCTACTCCTTGTGTGCCTCCTTGATTGCCACCCCATGAAAAGTTAGGTGGTTTCTCCACCCGACATTATATGTGTTGGAGTATGGATCATTCTTAGGCCTTTGGTACCCCATTTGTTTGCACTCTTCGATAATCTCCAGGAAACAATCTGCATGTGGACAAGAGAGAGTATCATGGTTCACCCCCTCACTAATCAAGCATACTTGTGGCCCTTGAACCTCATTGACTTGCTCACGGACCCCTTGCTTGCCTTGCTTCAAAAGTATATAAAACTTCTTATTAAGACTATCTTCCAACCTCTTGAACTCATGATGTACATCCAAGCTTGATGCCTTGATTTCATACATGCCACCGGTTTTTGGTTGAGTCGCTTCCCTTAGAGACACATGTGAGGTAGAAGGCTTGCGACCTTGTGGGTTATTGTCCCACAATTGAGATCTTTCGGCTTGTTTCTCCAACACTTGATGTGCTTCTCTTGAGGTCATATCCATGAAGTCACCGCCACTTGCATTATCAACCTTCCTTCTAGTTTCCGAAGACAACCCTTGATAGAAAAGGCTCATCAACATGTCTTGACTTTGACCATGGTTAGGGCAACCAAGCTCAAGGTCCTTGAACCTCTCCCATGCTTCATGAAATAACTCATCTTAATCTTCTCTAAAAGTCATCAAAGCGGTCCTTCTTTCATTTGCTTTTCCGGGTGGAAAGTACTTACTGATAAACTTCCTTTGCATTTCTTCCCAAGAGTAGATACTATTAGAAGGCAACTTGTTGAGCCACATCTTTGCTTTCTCCTTCAAGGAACATGGAAACAACCGAAGCTTCAAAGCATCCTCCGTCATTCCATTGAGCTTAATGTTTGCACAAGCCTCCTCAAACTCTAGTAGGTGGTGATATGGATCATTGTTTGGCAATCCATAAAAGGTTGGAAGCGTTTGCAAGAAGCTTGGCTTTATCTCAAATGAAGAGGCACACGGTGGCAAAACAATGCATCTTGAATGTGTGGACAATGATGGTAAGGCACAATCCCTTACTGGCCTTTGCTCTCCCCTTTCCTCTCTTTCCTCTTCACCGGCCATCACAATATGATACTTTCTCGGTCCAAGACTTGGATTTGCAACCCTTTCTTCTTGGTATAGCTTGAATAATCTATCCAAGGTGGCTAGATTATTAACAACTAGAACCGGACTTCCTTTCTCCAAATTATCACTTGAACTACTTGAAACTTCCTCGGATAATTGAACCAACGGATTAGAATAGATAGTAGATGAAGAAGGGCCCGTGAGCTTAAGTGATTTCCCTTGCGGTGTCTCTTGATCGTTAGGCTCTAGAACTGTGTGTAAACCACTTCCAAATTGAGGGGACAAAGTCATATACACCTATGAATCACACAAGTCAAAAGCGTTAGTAAATAAGAATACAAGAAACTATACAAATTAGCACACTTAAAAAGAGTAATCGCACAAATCTTTCTAACTTTTGCAAATTGCAATTGTTAGAGCTTGCTTAACTATTTACACTTTTTACCCTTATGTGCAATTTGCTCAAAGACTTGTTTATTTTCAACCTCCCTTCCTTTATCAATAGAACTTTAATAGCACTTCTAAGAGGATAAGAATTTAGCAAGAACTTGTAAGTAGAAAAGCAAATGGAAGAAGGATTTCAAATTTGGCATAGTTCCAAATTAGGTGTAACGAGCTTGGCGTAGTTCCAAGCTAAGTGCAACACTTGGCGTAGTTCCAAACTTAAGCGCAAAGTTTGACACTTCAACCTTCGGTAACACTTATCGAAGTACGACCAGGTAAGAGTAGGTGCGGCTTTGGTAGAGTGAGGCTCACTTAGTACACGACACAACACCCGGGATAAATCCCTAGCCTCTTACCTAGACATCGCCTTCTTAAGGTGAGCCGAGTGGTGAAAAGTGATGAACCAATCCGTTACTATGGTGAAATCCCGATCCAATTTACTTAAAAGGGGAATAGGAATCCATCTTTGGGTGTTGTCTAACACTCAACTTTTCAGTAACTCCTCATGAATTAATTCAATCGGATGAGCCTACTTGTGAAGAGTGAATAACCTCGACGGTACAAAGATAAAATCCTACTTCACAAGTTCTAATTAAATTCAAACCTTAAAGAAGTGAAATTAAAATACCTTGACAAATTCAAAGAAATTTTAAACTTACAAGCTAAAAGCGAAATTGGTACAAGTTTTAAGTAAAAAGAATGAGTAATTAAGGCTAACTTTCACAAGTACAATATGCTCCAATTAGTCCAATTTTACCGCAATTACAACTTTTTACTTTCAACAACCAATTTAAACATACTAAAAGGTGAACTTGCAATAAGTAATAAGCAAATAGTAAATAATCAAGACTATATATCTATTTTTTTAATTTGATATGCTCAATTTAGTCTTTCTTACCACAATTTACCATCTACTTACCCAAAATACTTACACAAATTCGAAAATAAGAAAACTACCACAAAACCGAACAAAATAAAGTAAAGATAAACTACACGGATTCTCTAGTCCCACGACAACAATTAGCTAGAGATTGAGTTTTACCTCAATCCCTGGCAACGGCGCCAAAAACTTGTTGGAGACATCATTGAGTATGAAAGTGCGTGCAACTTTGTGTATGATGTTCCTTACTTCCAAGTGTAGAAGGTCAAGTTTTAGTAAGGGTAAGTGTAGAGTATCGTACCCAAGGGATTGAGAGAAACTCCACCCTAGCTAGATTACCGCAAGAAAGCCTAGAAAAATTATGCAATCTACCTTTTTACAAAGTCACAACCGTAGCCCTTTGGAAGCTAAAGATCATGAGGATGGTATTAACAATTATGGTAGTGAACGGCTTGATTGATTTTAATTTTTATGCGAACAAATTAAAAGTACCCAAAAATAAAGTATGCAAATAAAAATAGAGATTTTGATATAAGAGAGAAATAGAGGCTTAGGCATCACACCTAGCCTTACTTATGCACACAATGTAACCCAAATTTAATGTAACAACATGTTTTGATAAATTCCCCCTTAGTGCTTTGATGAAGCTACTAAGAAACCAACTAGCCATGCAATTAAACAATCTCTTCCAAAGCAAAGCTAAATTACACAACCTTTATACCATTCAAATCTTCCGGATTATAAATGGCCTATGGTGCCATGAGCCTAAATTCTTCCAAAACCTAAACTCACAACATCATGCTTTAATTTCAAGGTAAGAAATTCAAGCAACTTAGTTCTTCCCGTAGGAATAAGCTAAGCCACCACCTATTTAGCTACATATGCTCACGGAATCAAGAGTTTATCAAGTTTATGTTTCCGATTCATTAACTTCCTAAAGCATGCTTCTAGGTGATAAATATATGAACACACTTAGGACACATTAAAGTATAGTGGCCAAAAGATTCAAAACATACATAAACATCAAAGAGCATAAAGATTACATTGTTTTGTGCACAAGTTTGGCTAAGGCTATGCCCTAGCCCCAAATTAAACTACTCACAACTCATATTTACACAACTACAAGCCATGAACATCATAAATAACAAATAAAAGAGAGCAAAGAGTGGAGAACAAGTGATATACCCACGGGTTTGACTCTTTTTGGAGCCAAACCAAAAGCACAAGATGGCTCCCTTGTCTCCTAGATGCTATATGAGAAGAGAAATGCTTCAAAGTATAGGGATTTCGGTTTCTAGAACCCAAATCACTATACAATTCCACAAAATCTCAAGAACAAGGTAAGAACAAGGCTTGGATGTGTGAGAATCAAGAGAAGTGATTGATCAAAGTGTGTAGAAACTTCGGTTTTGGTGAAACCCAAGTGGCTACACACCTCTCTCTTACACAAAATCAAAGAACTATGAACTAGCTATGAAAAACTAGAGAGAAACTATGCTAGAACTAGAGAAAAGAGAGATTTTGATGTTGCAAAGTGAGAGAGTAAAAGGGTGAACAGTTTTGGGGAGAGAGAATGGGCTATTTAAAGGCCAAGGCAATTCAAATCAAGGGTGGAGATCAAAAGGAATTAATGGTGAGATGTGATTGACAAATGTGTAAGCACAAAATATGGATCTAGTTTTTGACTCCACATAGAAATGACCTAGAAAGCCCATAGATATTTTGGTGGAGAAGAAAAAGTAAGGGTAGAAGAGTAATTGTGTGAGGAAACAAGGAAATAAATAGGAGACAAATGTGTAAGGTGTAAGAATGAAATCATTTGTCATCTTGCAAATTTTGAATTTCAAAATAACTTAGACCTAAAGTCTTCCCACCCAAAGTCTCTAACCCTAGTCAGCTCTTCCTTGTCCTCCACAACTGTTCTTGGTCGGCCAACTCGGCCGGAAATGACCTAGAAATGACCCATTTTTTGTCTGTTTGCCCACTTTCGTCTCCTTTCTTCCTTCAATTGAATCTCCACCGAGAGTTTGGAATTGACCTTTGACTTCTTCATAAAAAATGTTCCTCCATGAGTTTAGATCATCCAGGTAAAATTTCAGAGCTTATTTCACCGTGGTTTGGCCGGAAATGCTGCCGGAATCCTTATAGGTCCGGTTTTGCAGTTTTTGTCTTTTAGTCGGAAAATTGTGCTGATCTTTTGAAGGCTTTCCACTCCGAAATAGCTCTTGAACTCTTCATAAGAAATGATCCTTAGGATTTCTAGAATGGATCTGAAAATTTTCAACTCATTTGAAGTTGATTTGGTCAGTCTTCCACTTCTCCTTCTTTGCCTAGCTCGGTTTCTCCTACCCGGAGTAGGAAAATGTGCTAAAGTTGACTTTTTAGTGCATTTCCAAGCTTCTCCATCATTTCCTAGCATGACAAGGAAAACATAATAAATATATATAAATAAACACAAAGGTTAAGCAAAAGTGCAAGATTAGGGGAATAATTAGTAGGTAATTATGGACCTAACAATATGCAATATTGCATGCAACGAAGCTAATTCGTCTACGACCCACTGCAACTCAATCTTACTCTGTGTTACAGTTAGTGACTGGGTACGAGCCTGATATCTCGCACTTACACATTTTTGGGTGTGCCATTTATGTGCCTATTACGTCGCCACAACGTACTAAGATGGGTCCAAAATGACGAATGGGCATTTATGTTGGATATGAATCTCCAACCATCGTCCGCTATCTTGAACCCTTGACAGGCGATCTCTTTATAGCTAGATTTGTGGATTGTCACTTTGATGAGACAATCTTCCCATCGTTAGGGGGAGATAAGAACACAGATGTTCAACAGGAACGACAGGAATTTCGTGGTCTATCCTCAATATGTCTCATCTCGATCCCCGTACCACACAGTCTGAACTTGAAGTGCGAAGAATAATCGAGCTCCAGAACATAGCAGACACTCTACCTAATGCGTTTTCTAATGTTGCCAAAGTGACGAGATCACACATACCTACTGCAAACGTGCCTGTAAGGATCAATGTCCCGAATACTGGACATCACGCCACTCCTGTGACACCAGGAGATGGCGCCATTGCTCAGAATGGCAGTGATGTGGCGTCTATGGCCGTAGGTCCAGCAAGAAAACGCGGTAGACTGATTGGTTCGAAGGATTCTCGCCCTAGAAAGAGAGCGAATAAGGCACAAACAAATGTTTTGATCATCGATACTCAAAATCCTTCCCATGAGAATGTTCCGGATTATGGTTATGTCCAAGACACATCATTGGGGGACGCCTCAATGTCAGAACCTATCCCTGAGAACGTAGAGATCTCTGTAAATTACACTAGTGTACATGGGACGTGGGAAAGAAACTCCATCATCATTGATGATGTATTCGTGTATTCAGTGGCGCGAGAGATTATTGAGACCGATGACATCGAACCACGCTCCGTTGATGAATGTCAACGTAGAGCTGATTGGCCAAAATGGAAAGATGCGATCCAGGCCGAACTTGATTCTCTAGCGAAAAGAAAGGTATTCGGCAAAATTGTACCAATACCGCCCAACACCAAACCAGGTGGTCACAAATGGGTATTCGTTAGAAAGCGTAGTGAGAAAAAAGAGATTGTAAGGTACAAAGCTCGCCTTGTGGCACAGGGCTTCTCACAACGCCCTGGAATCGACTACAAGGAGACTTATTCTCCCGTAATGGACGTCATTACGTTCAGCTACCTTGTCAGGTTGGTAGTTTCTGAAAAACTGAACATGCAGCTTATAGATGTGGTTTCTGCATATCTATATGGGGATCTAGATACAGAAATATACATGAAGATTCCAGATGGAATTCAGTTACCCAAATCAAGTGGCTCTAAACCACAGAGCACGTTTGCTATAAGATTGAAACGCTCACTATATGGATTGAAACAATCCGGACGGATGTGGTATAACTGTCTAAGTGACTACTTGATTGGGAAGGGATATGTCAACAATGAACTATGCCCATGTGTGTTTAGAAAAAGGACAAGTTTTGGATTTGCAATAGTAGCGGTTTATGTCGATGACATGAACATAATTGGCACCCTTAAAGAGTTAAGGGAAACCGCTGAACACTTGAAATCCGAGTTTGAGATGAAAGATCTTGGGAAAACACTGTTTTGCGTCGGTTTAGAACTTGAGCACCGTAGAGATGGTATCCTGATTCATCAATCAGTTTATACCCAAAAAATGCTTAGGCGTTTCAACACTGATAAGATTAAGCATTCAAGCACCCCAATGGTTGTCCGTAGTCTTGATCCAAAGAAGAATCAATTTCGTCCAAAAGCTGACGACGAAGAAGTGCTAGATGCAGAAGTGCCCTATCTAAGTGCAATAGGAGCATTATTATACTTAGCACAATGCACAAGACCAAACATCTCTTTCGCTGTGAACTTGTTAGCTAAATATAGCTCTGCGCCAACACAACGCCATTGGACTGGTGTTAAAGATATCTTTCGATACCTAAGTGGTACGATTGATATGGGTTTGTTCTATCCCTACAGAGAGATGATGGTTTCTAACCCATCAAATGCCAGGGACGCCTTATATAGTAGACTGCGTTCCCTCTCCCTATCCCAAAACGATATAAGTGTTTTCGAAGGTTTTGCTGATGTTGGGTACCTCTCTGACCCAAAAAAAGGTCGCTCCTAAACTGGTTATGTATTCACCATGGGAAAGACTGTGATATCTTGGAGGTCTACAAAGCAGACCTTAGTCGCTACCTCTTCGAATCATGCAGAGATTATTGCTCTTCACGAAGCAGTTCGTGAATGTATATGGCTTCGATCCATAGTTACGCATGTTCGAAGCAATTGTGATCTGAAGTGTACCACAGATGAGCCAACCAGCATTTATGAGGATAATGCTGCTTGCATTGAACAAATGAAGCAAGGCTACATCAAAGGCGACAACACCAAGCATATATCGCCCAAATTCTTCTACAATCAGCAACAACAGAAGATCCTCAAGATCAAAGTAAACTAGGTTCGATCTGAGGACAATGTGGCAAATTTGTTTACTAAGTCATTGCCCAAATCCACGTTCGAGAAACATGTGGCAAGAATTGGCTTGCAGAAATTAACTGAACTCCCATGATCTTAGTCATCAAGGGGAGGCGCAGACATCAGGGGGAGATGTATACATGTTCACCTCGAAACATGAAGGGTGTGTTGTGCTCTTTTTCCCCTTCAACTAAGGTTATTTTTTGTCCCACTGGGTTTTTGTTACTCGGCAAGGTTTTTAGCGAGGCAACGAGAGAAGATGATAGGAGCATTTTATTGCGACGTTTTAACGGTTATTTCCTCATATTTACTTGGGAAAATCATCCAAACATTGTCTGAACTTTTCCAGACTATTAATTTTCATACCTATACTTTAAAAAACCTCATAATGGTACCTGAAGTTTTGGCCCGAACCCAATTTTCGTACCTAGCAACAGTAAAATAGTTAACGGAGTTAACTTTTGAAGGATATTTTCATCATTTTACTATTCATCATCTCCATCCTCTTCTTCTCCTCCACCGAAACCATCACCAGCACCTCTCTTGCTCTAGAACTTCAACAACTTAGAGGACCACTCTCCTCTACAAAAACGAATGCAAGGAATAATGCCACCGCTCCTTCCCACAAGGTTCTCGTTCCCTCTAACCTCTCTCCTCCACCTCCATCCCCACCACCACCACCATGTCCTTCTCTTCCTCCTCTCCTTCCCCTTCTTCACTCTCCATCCCCAAACAACCTGACCCGCAACTCGACCAAAACCCCTCGTAGGTCCTCACGTACCACAATGACACCAAGCACCACTTCACTCGCTACGCCAGAGGCCCTCGTAGACTCGACTGGGCCAACCAGCCCAACCTATTCTGCCGCTACCTCTCCGCCCCTCTCCTCCACCCCACACCACCCAACTATCACCCCTCCCCTCTCTATTCCCTCTTCACCTGTCTTCCTCCTCCAAAACCCATCTCCAAATCCACCATTTCCCAACTCCTTTACGACTCTCTAGTTCTCTCCGCCTGGAAAACCACCGGCTTCTCCACCTGGTCTCTTAGAGTCAATCCCAGCAGCGGTAATCTACACCCCACTGAGGCTTATATAATCTCCCTGCCGATCCCTACCCTCTCCGATTACGGCTTCGTGGCCTATCCATTAGAGTCGAGCGCTTTGCGCTAGGTTCAATATCACCAAAATAGTTTTCCAGCAAAGCATATTGGGTGACGATGATGGTGATCGATGAGCAGATCCGGTAGGACTTGGGTCTAAGCAGGCTTGTTTCTAGGCTTGCAGATTTGACCCAGTTTTTTTTTATTTGGACTCTTTGTTGTCTCGCAGTGGGTGTCTGGCAGGAACTAGAGGGGTTACTATGATTGCAGCGGTGCATCAAAGATTGGTGGTTTTGAAGGGGTTGTTGATCTCTTTCGAGTTTGAAGGCTTTAAGGAGCTACATGGCGAATTGCTTCTGATTTCATGAAAATGATTCCACCACGCAGCAGTTGCAATCACAATCCTCCTTCGAATCCAATTAACATTCAAATGCAATACAATTAATTCAATCAAAACTTGGAAACTAATCATCAGATTCATGAATCCAATCCCACCAATCTCGTTTGAAATTAAACTCAGAAATTAACCCACTAAGAGAGGTGCTGGTGATGGTTTCGGTGGAAGAAGAGGATGGAGATGATGAATAGCAAAATGACGAAAATATCCTTCAAAAGTTAACTCCGTTAATGATTTTACTGTTACTAGGTATGAAAATTGGGTCGGGGCCAAAACTTCAGGTACCATTATGAGGTTTTTTAAAGTATAGGTATGAAAATTAATAGTCTGGAAAAGTTCAGACACTGTTTGGACGATTTTCCCTATTTACTTAGTTATTTCCTTAAATGAATCCCTTTAGTTTAGGAAAGCTTCTTTTTCCTTTTTTTAGCAAGTTTCCATTTCTTACTTTTAGAAAGTTTCTATTTTTCATTTTTGGAAAGTTTCTATTTTCGTTTTAGGAAAGTTTCTTTTTTTTAGTAATAGTTTCTATTTTCAGGTCCTTGGAGCAAATAAGTGGAAATGAACTCACGAAAGGAAAGAGGAGCTAGCCAACATTGAAAGGTGTAAAGATAAGACACAAAGGGCTACACAAATGAGCAGAAATGAAGAAATGAAGCTTTCTTGTTCCAACCAAGAAACCCGGTTCAAAAGAGGAAAGTGTACCAAGCAAGACTTCAGAGCTAACCAAGAAACTTGATCGAAATAATGATGGAAATCGCGTTGGAGACCATCAAGGCTTGAAGATGACGCAAGATGGCCCAAGAACTCTCTAGATTAACTTGGATTTTCGGCAAAATGGATAAAAGCCCATTGGATTTTAGGGTTTGTGACGCAAAGAGATATGCTTGGAGGGTTTGCGGTTACGTGAAAATCAAAGAAAATATCAAGAAGATTACGCAAGAGATATTCAAGGGAGAGTTTTAAGGAAAGAAGAAGTGTGTGCAACAAGAAAAGGTTCAAAACAAGTCTAGATTGGTCCCCTATTTTCTCTAAAGATATTGTTGCCGAAATTGGTGAAGAAAATCAGAATAAATCTCTAAATATTTTGGCAATAATATATATTTAATGGATTTAGACTTATTTTGGAGAGTTTTGATTGGTTGGACAACACAATAGGGCTTACATGGCAATTTTCGATTGGTTGGAGTTATGTGGCATTTTTTGATAATTCCTTGGAAAATAATAGAAGAATCAAGAAGCTTGGAGAGTATTTTGTCGTTCCCTATATATACTCCCTCTCCCTAGACGTTTAACAGACAATTCAGAAAATACTCTCTCCATAACGTCAAGTCTCTCCTCCTCTCTCCATCCTCTAGTTCACTTTCAACGTTTCAAGCAAGGAAGAAGAAGAGAAGAACCAAGCCGTGAGCATCATCATCCATCATCCACCTTGAAGACTTGCTTCCAAGATTCAAGAATCCAAACACCAAGCATCCATCCCCATCTCCATCTCACAGTGTAATTCGCCCTCTTTCTTTGTAACCTTGTTTGATTTTGTTGGAATTGTTTCTAGTTGACAACAATATTTGAACAAAGTTTAATTCTGAAATTTTATGATTGAAGGATATTGTGATGCCCCGGAAATTCGTAATTATTTTCCGAGAAATTTCCGGAATCTAATTTATGGTTGTTGGACGGTTTCGTGGCTCGTGGACGGAGCGGAAGTGTTTCGGACAAAATTCTATTTGAAAAGTGTGACTTTAGGGGTGGCGCAAAGGTTGACTTTTTATTTGTAGGGATTCTCTGAAAACTTCCTTCACGAAAGTTGTACAGCACATCGATACGAGTTCGTGGACATGTGGAACGCGAGAATCGGAGTTCGTATGAGGAAGTTATGGCCATTGGAAGGAATTTCCATTTTGGTATAAATAGAAGTTTCCCAAGTTGGAAACTTACTATTTTCATTATTTCCGTTTCCGGAAACATTCTTCTCTCTCTCTTCTCTCTTGGCTGCTACCTTCAGAAACGAAATTTTCCTTCTGACCCGACCCAAACCCGGACGATCCGACCCAACTTTTCCGGCGAACTGCGGCAGTCTCCGGCGACGAAACTTTCCAGATCAGTTCGTCTCCTCCGTCTGGTAGTCCCTGTGGTGTCCTCTAGCACTGATTCTCGGTGGTGGCGGCAGTAGAAGGCGGTGCAGGTTGGCGTTTTCGGACCCCGTCGGAAATCCTTGTTCCGACGTCGGCGAGGCTTCAAGTCTTCTTGGTTGAGCTCAGAGCAGCCTCGTTGATCGATCCTTGGTGGTTGTTTGGATCGATTTACGTGAAACTCGGCCAACTCAGATTGGATTACTGTTCACGGCTTGTGAGCTAGTTTTCGACCCTTTATGCTTGTTTTTTGACTTCGAGCTAGTTAGGAAAGTTCACAAGCATGCTTAGATGAAGAACTTTGATGTTGGGACTTTTGTGAAATATTGAGTTTTGGCCCGCGGTGGTGCGCCACCGCCTGTGGCGGCATTCCGACGGTGTTCCAGCCATGTATGGGACTGTTTCTGGTATTATATGTCTTCTACTCGTCGATACGAGCGTTTCGATATATAATATGCAAATTTTGGAGCTCGTTTGGAATTGTTATGATTTTTGCAGTTTCATACCGATCAATTTATTCTATCTGTGAGGATTTGAGCGTCCGATCGACTTGTGGTTTGGTCACATCGATCGTGGACGTATTCCGGAGACTTTGGGAGGTCTCGGATGTGGTTTTGCCTCGATTGGCGCCACTTTGGGGGATTTTAGTTCAAAACAGGGGTTTCGGACTTAAATCGTTTGTGAATTATTACTAAGCGGAAACCGATTGTGATTAGGTACTTGACGAAGTATTTGGATGAGTTGTTGGTGATAGATTGGTTCGGTTCTGTATTGAAGACGCAGCAGGAGTTCGAGGTGAGTAATCTCACGAAGTTCATTCACGAATGGGTTGACCTTATTGTTTTGAGAGTTATTTAGTTAACTGCAAACTATAGTTGGTATTAGTGGCCTTCCTGAGTGAATGACCACTTATATATATATTTACGTGGAATATGTATATTCTTGTGGGTTGATGAGTGAATTGAAGCAATAGGTTTGGGGGTTGATGGGTTTCATTCTATTGTTTGGGGGCTTGACTTTTCGGGAAACATATTTTGGGAATTGGGAATTTCTATTGTTTTGAAAAGTGTCAAGATTTGATGTGAGTTGCTTTGATGTGATTTGAATGTTTTGATCTAACGACCGGGGGTCGGAAGATCTGAGAGTCACAAGTTGTGATTTCTCCTTTTGGTTTGATTTAATGTTTTGATCTGATGACCGGGGAGGTCTGATGATTGGAGGTCACGGGGTGGCATCTCCTTTTGTGTGAGTTGAGTAACTTTTGGGTCCTGAGTGACCATTTTGAAAGGTTTTGATCTCACGACCTGGGAGGTCTGAGGATTTGGGGTTGCTGGGAGTAACCTCAGGCATATATATCGGGACTTCACGCCTTTGGCCGGGTTTGTGGATACGATCAGTTAGAGCTCTAGTCTGTTGCCATAGTACATCATGGGGGGTAGCGGGGAGCTATCTGATGCTCATGAGTACGTGTTTTTAAAAGGGAGTTTCGGGGATTCTTTCTTTTAAATGTCCTGGGAGGACTTATTTATCATATGTAATTGTCAGAGTTTCAATTATTATGATTTTGTCACGGGGTGACTTGTGTTGATTTGAGAATGTGTTTTAAAAGGGAGTTTCGGGGATTCTTTCTTTTAAATGTCCTGGGAGGACTTATTTATCATATGTAATTGTCAGAGTTTCAATTATTATGATTTTGTCACGGGGTGACTTGTGTTGATTTGAGAATGTGTTTTAAAAGGGAGTTTCGGGGATTCTTTCTTTTAAATGTCCTGGGAGGACTTATTTATCATATGTAATTGTCAGAGTTTCAATTATTATGATTTTGTCACGGGGTGACTTGTGTTGATTTGAGAATGTGTTTTAAAAGGGAGTTTCGGGGATTCTTTCTTTTAATGTCCTGGGAGGACTTGTTTATCTGATTGTCAGAGTTTCAATTTATAGGATTTGGTCACGGTGTGACCTTTATTGTTTCTTTTGGGAAAAGAATGTGCTGTTTTGGGAAAACATGGTGTGTGTTCCTTTTTACGAGTTGATGGGTTTCCTCGTTAGGCGAGTTGTGCATGTGTGGTTTTGAGTTACTCATACGGGCTTGCAAAAGCTTATCGGGTTTGTTGTGTGGCAATCCGGTACACCATTCAAACGGTGTAGGGGTTAATCCTGCAGGTTAGGATAATCGAGGTTGAGGCAGCGAGCTTGCAGCTTTACGGTAGGAAGCCACCTTTGTGACTTTACTTTTGATAAGGACTTCCGTTGTATAGTTACTCTGAGCAGCCTTACGTTTTATTTTGTTGTTGACAATTTAATTCGTAAGTTTGTGTAATATATAACTCTTCGGATGCGAGTCTATATTAACTTTGGGGGTTCAGGACATCAATATGTGTGTAAGTTTAAAGGAAAAAGATTTAAGGTATTTTGTATTGATGACTGGACGTTCACGCATATATAATTATGGGGTTATATATATCGATTTTCATGTGTGTAAAATCAGGGGTGTGACAGATATTTTCAATTTCTATGATTGTGATTCTAAGTTGCTTTTGTGAGATTGTTCAATTAAATTTGCTTGATTGATATCTTTTATATGTTTATTCTAAGTGGTTCGAAACATTTTAGGGTTTATGTATAATTGGTGCTAAGTTTAAGTTTATGATTCACCTAATAGTTTTGTGAACTTGAATCAAAAATAGTAAAGGTTTTGGACAAGAATCAAATTTAATTGAAAATGATTGCAAATAGATGAACTTATTCATACTAGGTTGTGCACTTAAGTTGATAACCTTTCTCTATGTGTTTTGCGTTGAACATGTCTTCATTTGCTAGCTTTCTAGACTTTGATTGCATGTTTGATAGGATTGATCTATGTGCTTTCACTTAGATTAATTAGTAAAGGAAAGTAAAATATGGAAAATCATTTGCTTCAAATGTTTTACATGATCAAGTTCTCTCTCATGACTTGAAAGAACAATTGTAGGGTTGAATCGAATTTGATTATTTTAATTCTTTAATTGTTTTACAATGACATGTGTACCCTCAATCTCCGGAATAGAATGATCCCTATTTACTATATACTAATGATGACATTTTTTAGGGTTAAGTTGAATGCTAATTTTAGCATAACAGAAGCACCACATTTGGGCAACGCAAGGGGGAGTGTTCAAGTAAATCCATATTCTGTGTTTGGCCCAAACTCTAGGTTACTTGACCTAGTGGTAATAAGGTTACATTAGAAGGATCTAGATTCTTATTCAATGTATGATTAATTTCCTTGTATGAATGAGATTCTATGCATTGTAATCCTCCATATAAAGAGACCCATATTATCAATGAGAATACACAGCGATTTTCTCTCAACTTCTGATTCCCTAAAACACTATCGTTATTAAAGATACAAATTAAATGAGCTAGGTTGAGAAGCCATAAGAAAGTTGTCACGCCCCGAATTTTGAATAATTAAATTCAAATCCGAAACGCAATAACTTAACAAGCACAAGAAAAACACATAGAAAATTTTTCATTTAAACTAAGCAACAAACAAACTGAACTCACAATGTCAATACCGACTCGTTCTTTAGAGTCACATATTACATTACAGATAGTTTACAAATCAAACTGAATGACAATTCAATAAGTAAACACACCCACACAACTCACTACCCAGCGGAAGACTTAAAACTAAGAGCACCCTTCCACGTCCACGCCATCGAACGTACACCTCAGCTTTGATAATGATCACTCGATATTCAAACCTGCACAATAACCCCTACACCATAGAATAGTGCACCGGGAATGTAAACAACAAACCCTATAAGCCTTTCAGCCCGTATGAGTAAACTCAAATAAAGTTACTCACGTCACGCATGCTTATAATCTCTCAATTTGTGAGATGACTTAAAGCAACAATATTTAATTCCACAAAACACAACCAAACATCAAGTTCATATCATATCATATCATCTCAACGACAAATCACACTCACTTCCCATCAACATAAAGCATTTGTCAAAACGATAACCTCACAACTCATTCACAACTCACTACAAGTCTCAAACCACAACCGCACTTACAATTGAATTAAGTAAAATTAGTAATCCCTGCATTGAAACTTAGTTCAGGAGATCACATTAAAAACAAACAATAGAAATCATATAAATTCCTGCATAGAGTTTAGTTCAGGAATTTACATAAAAACAAACAATTCAAAAAGTAGTAATCCCTACATATAACTTAGTTCAGGAGATTACATTAAAAACAAACAATAGAAATCATATAAATCCCTGCATAGTGTTTAGTTCAGGAATTTACATAAAAACAAACAATACAAAAACAGTAATCCCTGCATATAACTTAGTTCAGGAGATTACATTAAAAAAACAATTCAAAAGACAGTAATCCCTGCATATAACTTAGTTCAGGAGATTACATAAAATTCAACAATTAGAAGGAAAAGGAAAATAAATGAAGAAGTCAAACAACTCACACTAGAGTCGATGATCACCCATCAACACTAAAGCTGATGATCACCCATCAACTCCAAATAAATCATATTAACACAACTCACCCATAATATGAAATCAAGTCCCTCTTGGACAATAAAAGAAAGAACCCACCCGAACTCTCTTTTAAAAACACGTGTACTCATGGGCCTCAAGTGACCCAACGCGTCACTCCCATGCAGTACGTACTCATGGGCCTCAAGTAACCCAATGCGTCACTCCCATGCAGTACAAGGCAGACAGACTAGAGCTCTAACTGATCGTAATCACTAACCCGACCAAAGGTGTGGTTCCCGATATACTTGCCTCAGTCACCACTGTGACACCAGATCCGTAGATCCGAAAACAGTCACAACTATGACACCAGATCCGTAGATCCAAAAATATTTAAAAAGTCCCACACAACTCAACACATCATACTCAACACAAGATACTCTTTAACACAATCACATCAATCAATCACATGATACATTGCATTCCCCAAAAACAGTAAATGCACAATTAATAATGCGAATAATTCCCAAATCATACACATATCCCAATGTCACCCCATCCATATAAATATTCCACGTAAATATATATATATATATACGTAGCCATTCACGCAGGAATGACCACTAATACCAACTATAGTTTTATAAATTAACTACTCAAAAATCATTTTATATCAAAACATTGTTTTAACTTACCCATGAACATTGTCGATCAAGTTCATATATTTTAAAACAAATAATTTGTTTCGAAAATGATTTAACAATTAAACAAGTAATTCCGAGTAATAAATAATAAATCCTTTCGTAAATAAACCACGTCAGATTTACAGACCTCTAAATCCCACTGCGTCTTCTCTTACAGCTGAGACAAAGTACAGAACACACTCCATCAATCACCTATGTAAAATGCATCACAACTTAGTATACGGATCGAAAACGATTAAAGTTCAAACCCCCGTTGAACTAAAATCCCCAAAAGTAATGCCAATCGAGGCGAAACTTCATCCGAGACCACCCGAGGCCTCCGGAATACTTATTCGATCAATATAACAAAACTACAAGTCAATTGGACGGTCGAATCCTCACGGATCGAAAACCGATTGAACCGAAAACCCTAAAACTTGGAAAATTCATAACATGCTCATACGATTTCCAAAAATTACAAACTATATATCGAAATGCTCGTATCGACTAGTAGATAGCACTGAGGAGCAGAAACTGCCCCAGAGGTGGCCGGAAGCTGCAGGAAACCACCACCACAGTGGCGGCACCGCCACCAAACCAAAGTCAAAATTTGACAAAACTTCCAACATCAAAGTTCTTCATCTCAACTCAAATTGAAACATTCATAACTAGCACAAAGTCAGAATCAAAGCCATTTGGCAGGAATTTACCTCGCAAGTTCAGAAATTCGAAGAACCCTAGATTCGCAATCTTCAAATTCGAGCTCCATAAGTTGAATCGTTGCAAGCCGCTTGGAGGGAAGCATCTACGTCCTCTGGGATTCAAAAGACCCCAAGGATCACCGGCTATGGTGGACGGAAAAGTGATCTGCGATCTGGGGGATTTGCAGCTCGGGTGCCAAACTTCCCGGAGTTGCTGCATCAAGCACAGGTTTACCCACACAGTGAAACTTCATAGGGTGCAAGATGGGAGTGAGACGAAGAGATAGGAGCAAACGGCTCGTAGATTGGTGGCCGGACGAGAAAGAAATCGCCGGTTGAAGTCAGCTGCTCGGGAATGGCTCGGGAGAAAGGAGAGAGAAAAAGTTTCCCTTTTCGGAAATTCTGATTTTCTGATATTTTTTTCTGATTTTTCCTATATATCTCAAAATAGAAACTTTTTCCGAAGGCCATAACTTCTTCATGCGAACTCCAATTTCCGCGTTCCACATGTCCACGAACTCGTATCGATGCGCTCTACAACTTTTGTGAAGAAAGTTCTCACAGAATCTAAACGTATAAAAAGTCAAACTTCGTAACCCCCTAAAACGTGCACTTCGAATAATTATTCGTCCGAAAATAATTTCACTCCACCCTCGAACTACGAAATCGTACAAACGAACACTTTATTAATCCCAATAAACATTTAGGAATTGATAACAAATTTCCGAAGTCTTACAAAAGTAAATAAACAGACTGAGGTATATATGTATTTTTTTTTTTTTTTTTTTTTTTTAGTGAAATGGAGCCAAAGTCCTAAGTGTGGTTATATTCAAACCTCTTAAATTGCTATTTGGACCCCAAGTTAAACCGTTGAACTTCTTCTTTTGCCTGAGCCTTGTATATATGCATTTATTATATATATTACCTTTTACATCTGCATATGATTAAACGCCCACACCATTAACCGTCCACTATCAAAATACCGGTTAACTTCTTTGATACTGTAGGAGGCTAGGAGCTGAAGAATCAATTGTCACCTTCAGCAATGTGGTGAATTGTTAATTAATAGATAGAAGAGCTCAATTTATTCCACTGCAGCCTTACCACTCGGAGAAAAGAAAAGTAAAGCAAGAGAAATATTAATCCACACGAGCAAACTATTTCTTCAAGGCTGTAGCTAAAACTTCTTTCATAATACAAAGTCACCCGCCCTCAGATGCCCAGTTTTCCCAGTCCCTATTAGATATCTCATGATTAGCAAAGGTCAATTAAGCACCAGAAGTTATATGCAAGCTTCAACAACAAGAAAATAGTATATTTCTTCCACTATATGTGTTTGAAATCCCATAAAGTTTTCACTTTGGTCTTTTTAATTATAACCCTTCTTCGAAGCTAAGCACAACCCATGATGACTCGACGGTAGGAATGTCACCTATTAACAGCAAACCTAGCAAGTGAATTTCCAGTGCATGCTATCTCTAAGCAGCCCTCCAGCTCTAATGATACATTCATCTCATTTTCTACACCCACGCACATTAAGCTTAATCCAGCTGTTCTATCTGTAAAGGGACCCAGGCCAAGAAAGACAACACCTGAAGTGTTCTATTGTTTACTTCAAATTAGTAGAAAACCATTCCATTGCATAATTCATAATAACGCCCTCTGTAATCGCTCTACCATATAACTCTTCGGTACAGCTGGTCAATCAATGCACATGCAAAGGTAACTGGACGTGTTTTGGATATTTACTTAATAGAATAGGGATAGTTTCGTGATACATTAAGACTTGATGGGTTTTGATGGGAGGAAATCCCCCGTCTCCAAATTACATGTCTCCTTTCTTGTCTCCCATTCAAAATTTAACACCTATCAGTTTTAAAACCGTTAGCCCTCATCTCCAAGCCAACTAAAGAAAATCAGCAAATCCAGTTACCTAGTTCTTTGTTATGCAAATTGCTTCAATGTTTCAACCTTCTCTCTCGGAACCACATCCCTATATTTGTTTGTTTCTTTGACTGATAACAAACCCAATCTTTATTCTCATATGTATCACAACTATATCACACCTATATTTAACACTATCATACTTGTATCAAAAATGTATCACCTCAATTTGTAATGGACTATATCAACAAATCCAAATTTTACGGAGACTTGATCACCAATGAAAAGACAGAAAGGGGAGGCATCATATATTACAAAGGGGAAATGGGTCTAAACTAAAACCTATGCCAACTAGGAAAATAACAACAACGAACATTAAAAAATGTCTCAAAATCAACAATTGGACTATTACACTCATCCGCCTGCTGCATTGTACAGCCACATACTTCGTTCTTTTGCACTACCCCTTCAAGGATGAATCCTCGCACTCCATGTATTGCAAACTTGAAAGGCATGAATCATGTTTTAGATGGCACCGAGTACACATCTCTGCACATGCACACAAAAAAATGGTTCTATCTTTTGACCAAAATTATTGAGGTTTTTTCTTTTAGAAGACAAAAATATTGATGTTTTGGAATCTAGTTTGCTTTAATTGATAGCATTTTCATCTAGAATCTAAAACTGAGTAAATGATTTCCACCTTGCATCAAATTCCATCACTAAACCAAGAATGCAGATCCAGCCACGTACAAATACAAAAAGGACTAATGAATGTCAGCAAAAAATTCACTATACTTGCGAAACCATAATCAATCGAACCATGATTTTGATAACTGTTGTACTCTCAATTCTCTCAATTTCATTAATTGTACTAAAAAATCATACTTGGCTAAACGAAACAATAGTATTCATAGAATTTAACCTCAGAAAATTCTCACCCTCACCAACCCCGACCACCAAAAACGTATCCTTTCCAATTTTCCCCTGCTTGAGCACAATAAAAGACTGTTGACAGCTTTAAAGCCCAGATGGAGGTCCAGAGCTCTCCGGCGACTCAGCTTCCGCTGAAGAATGATTCGCGCTTAAATGGGTAGTCAAGATCGACAGCTCCAGACAGAGAAGGATCTGTGAGGTTGAACTCAACATTCAACGATGCGACCTTATCATTGGGGCTCTTACAGCATTACCTCAAAATATAAATAGATGTCAATGATATGTATGCTGCACACTAAATCAATAAAGCACGGTCCAGTAGACCGACTGTTGAAATATATTCAACTTCATATGTAAATCTCTAAGTTCTACCATATTAATGCTAGCTAGTAAAATCTGGGGCATTTCATTCAATTGTAAACCTAAATTTGGGCAAGATTAAAGTGCCAAAATCATACATCCAAAAACTTATCGGCTCATTGCATGTTCCATTAAATTACACACTTACATTATAAAGAAAAACAAAATGAGCAAAGCAAAAGAAAAGAAAACAGAACAAACAAATTCGTCAAGAAATTGTTTGTGACGCATCACAACTCTAGTACTCTTTGGCAAATAGCTTGCCTATAAGCTCCAAGGTGGAAAGTAGATCTGAAGATGCCCTTTTCCTTGCCTGTCCTTGGACTGCTTTCCGCGCTTCCTTCTGATAAATAAATTCTCACGCAAATGGAAAGGACATCTTAACTTTCTTCAACTCATTCCAATTTCTCTTGCATGCTTTTTTCATCTTGATACCCTGCTGCCCTCCCACTCCTCCCCATTAGATATGGTCCTGGCAAGGAAGTGTCATAATGTATATCTAGACCCTGATAGGATCGAGCTGCTAAAAACTCTGCACCAGACTTAGCCATTCGCTTGGCTATGGAATTAGGGTTGTCACGCAATTGCAGAGCCTTCTCTGTCGCATTTGCTAAAGCAAGAGCTCCTTCCTTGCCTTCATCAGCATCATTCCCTGTTTATGCAGCAATTTCGTACTTTCCCAATGTGAGATTTTAGTAAATGAAAAATTGGAAATTGAGAGAATTTAGTACTTAGCTGACAAGAATTAAACTAGTTCAAAATAAATAAAAAATTAGCGTACAACCAAAAAATGATTCAAACATCCATAAAAAGTTCATCAGAGAAACCAATCTTCCCATAAAGTATCAGACAACATCATTACTAATCCAACTAATTAAAATGGAACAGGGTCGTAGACTATACATTCCCAATAAATCTGTGTATGCATTTCCTTCACTTGTAATAAGGAAATATGGGACAACTACAGAATAAAAGCATGCATGCACTTTTCATTTAAGAATGACAATTGTAAAATAATCATTTGCAATCTTTTGTAGGATTCATACGTATCTGTAACTAAAGAATGAGAAAATATAAGGGTTCTCAAATTTGCAATCTTTTGTAGGATTCATATGTATCTGTAACCAAAGAATGAGAAAATATGTATGTATGCATCTATCTATCTATCTATCTATCTATTATAAACTTATTTTCCAATAATAATAATAATAATAAAAAATCTTATTGACGAAGAGGTAATACATTAGAATATTCGTATAATATTCTTCATTTTGCAAAGATGCGTTAGAACAATAAGAGAGAGCTACTTTACTTATCAGCCTGGGAGACCTACCTTCCCGATCAAACTCTTCTACATATCCACCTTGTATGAAGGAAAATCGTGCTTCTTCAGACTGGTTTCTTGAGTCCACTGGAGAAGAATTAATCAAATCGCGGAATTCCATTACATAAGCTCCGGTCCACTGAGATCCTCTGGGGATATGAAAATAGTGAATTCTAAGAGTCAAGTATAAAAGAAATCATAACTCAAAACTAATCAATTAATATTGTCATGTTATGATTACCAACAACACACCATCTCATGAGTGGGTATTTTCTCAACAGACTAGAATTATGAAACCATATAAAAACAAAAAGGATTGAATCAATCCACAGCATATGTCACAAGGAAACGAAAAGTTTGTAAGCTGAAAGTAGTGCAGTACCTGCTGAAAGCTAGCATCGCTTCAAAAGGAGTGATTACTGGAGCTAAATATTCTTTGCTATCCAGCAGAGCAGTTTGGGCGCAAGAGACATAAATGAAAATATCACACTGCCACAAATAATAATCTGTTATCACAATTGCAATACTAAACACCATTAGGGAAAATGGGCAATTATCAGCTTGCATGTATCAAAGTTTACCTCTGGAAAGTTGGCAAGTTTTGCAGGGTTCGGTCTTCCCATAACTAGAGTATAAACTTTTTTTCCAGCTGCTGTAATTAGTTCTTTCATCTGATGAATCATATTCAAGTAACCAGCTGCATCATAGTTATGAAAGAAAGATCTCATCATAATTGACATCTACAATGCATTAGTTATAAGTGATGAATGGAGATATCAAAATGTATTCGACTGAAAAAATGTACAGAAAAATAAAATTTGCTGTTTAGATTTTTAGATATATATATATATATATTTTTTTATTTATGAAGAAAGAAAGATGATGTTTAAGCTACTTATTTACTTAGTTCTGAATCAAGGCTTTCATGTCAGCTTCTCATGAATCATTGGAGATTAAATGCAGGTTATAATTAGAAGGAAAAGCAAAGAAACTCAAAGTAACAGAGTACTAGAAATGTGTAATGAAACCAAGAATCATTTAACTTTTCCCCATGAATTTAAGGTTTTTTTTCCTCAGAATCTATCATTAGTGAAATCATGAAATAAAAACATAGGCACCGCTATTTTAAAACTAGTCAACACCAAGAAACATTGAGAAACTACTGATGAACAACATCACAATCAACGGTTCATCATATAGTTTACTTCACAGCTTCTTGCTTCAAGACAGGTACGAAACATACATAACATTCGGATGAAGTATTTCTTCTAGCAAGCCATGCTTTCTAAAATCTAGTACAAACTGACTGCCATAGTCAAAGTGTCAAACACAGTAGATTATTATGGAACAAATCCCAGAGGGTCAAAATCACATACCTACGCCAAGGGTTCCTACTAAGATTGCAACAATGTTAGCATCCTTTGCTTTTTCCATTAGGTAATATCTGCAGAAGATATTACACGCACAATAAATCTTATGAAAGTAAAGCATGGCATGAAAAGAGGATGTTGTGGAATGAACAAACAGTACTTCATGTCAAGATAAAGTTTTTAATTCTTCTTAAGCAGGGGATTAGCGGAAACAGAAAGGATTTTATGGTGAAAGGACCAAAATGAAAGCCACTATGCAGTCATTTCTTTTCAATTCCACTTTTGTTTTTCAAATTTTAGAAACCTAAACCCTGTGAACATGACACAAGGCAGTCCCCATTAACCAACATCTCAACCCACTGTGCAGAAAAGACTCAAACCTTTCCATTCCACTTTTGTTTTTCAAATTTTAGCAACCTAAACCCTGTGAACATGACACAAGGCAGTCCCCATCAACCCACTTTGGTTTTTCCATTATAGTTTCATTTTGGGTTGTTGCACCATATTACCAAAAGAAAATGATTTTTGAAGATACTACCTCCGCTTAAGAATTCTTCTTTGTTGAGACAAGTCGGTGACCATACTGCACTCCGATGCATCATATCTGACTAAAACCAAAATGACCAAAATTAAAACTAAATAAATTACTAAAATTGGAAGAAAATCAATATAAGCAGCATATCAAATTCCATAACTTGAAGCTTCATGAGAGTTCACATCTGTAATACGAACTTGTAAATAGATTTTTATTTGTAATCAATCAAGTGTTAATTTATAACTAAGTAGCATAAAATGTTTCGAATCACAATTGATTATTCTATTAGCTCCAAGTCCGAATAAGAGAGAACAGTAACTGCAATTGCATAGCCTGATTTCATTTCCCAATAATATGTGACAAACATGAGTTGAGGGGGATTTGGTTACGTTTGGACTCATGGCACATAAATAGCTCGAATATGTGATTCACTACTCACTAAAGAAGAGAAGGGAACACAAACAGTTGATTGCCTAGATGGACAGGAACAAAGTAAGTGTGCACTAAAGATTTATGTTCAGTAATGCAACATCATATACTCACAGAGAAACACTCCTCTTTAATTTGTGCAAAAGTGAAATCCACCGATAAATAGGCTAAATGCACGTCCATAGATCAGCCAATATATGATATATGTCTCCACAGAACAACCTAAGAGTGGCCTATAAGATGAAGTTACAAACACATACTCATACACAATGAATTGCATAAAGAGAAGTAATTTATTTACCTATTTCACAGCCACTATATGTTAACACAATGTTTGCAAAGGCTGAGTTATTGGAACCGATCCAGAAAAGTAAGTAATCCTCCATTTTGCGTCCCTCAGGTAATTCCCAGACCAAGCCTCCAATTCTATAAACATTACCAGATACCGTCCCAAAACTGTTACTACTAGTAAGGCCATCAGCTGCTCCTACGATGTCATTGGAGAGTTGAGGATCTTTTGATGGATTCATAACTGAACACATTACATTAGCAAATTGAACTTCTCGCTTGCACTCGGATCCACCTGCTGCCATAACAGTTTCTCTTATTTGCTGTATGGAATGTGCATAATCCAACCCAAAAAGAACCTAAAGATTTATTGAAAGTCAGATTGGTCGCTATAACCTGAACAAGAAAGAGTTGGTATCTTGCAGATTATCCACAAATAAATAGTCAGTATCGTGATGATGATACGTAGAGAATAATGTTTAGTGTAACTGATGTTTTAATTGATGAGAATTTTCCACCTTGATCCAAAAATGAACAACTCAACTCATGTCATGAGGTCCAACTAGATTTTTATCTGTTCCCTGTTACCATGATTATTTTGTTTCATTACTTATTTCTGAATAAAGAAAATATAAAAAAGAAAAAAAGTTGATCCCAAATGAAATATAACCATTGTTGATGCTCCTATGAATGAAAATACCAACTCATAAGTAGAGTTTTTAGCTGTAACTATACACCTAGAATGCTGATGTGACGAAAATAATTGCTATGTATCAGTGTAACGACTAGAGGGATCTGATTATCGTACCAAAACAGGCTTTCCACTTGGTTGAGCATAATGTGACAGCTTGTTTGCGCAATCAGATACAGTGATTGGAGCCTTCCCAAAAACAAACAATGCCGGAAGCTTTGTTGTCCTGCCAATTCAATTCATAAGAAAAAAAAAAACCTGATTGCTTGGAGAGTAAAGAGTTTAGAAAATAGACTACTCACGGGCTGAGGCAGGTGTGGCCATAATGAACAACGCAATCGGCTTCGACATGCGATGCTCCAACTTCGTCCACACAGCAACTACCGTAGGCCGTGTCCGCCATTAGGAACAGCCCCACTTCCTCCTTGTTGTTGAGTGAGGCCCTCAGAGCACTCACAACTCTCACCGACTCCTTCAGAAGCTCATCCGGGAACTGAAACACGCACACAGAGAGAAAAAGAGATATGATAAAAGACTCCACACAACTCAGAGCTTTTGTTGAAAAACAAGACCAAGTCCCTCCCACCTGTAAAGCCACTCTCCTGAAGTTATTACTCTCAATGAACTCCGCTGTCCTCCCAATTTCGTAACTTGATTCCAACTCCATGCCCGAGGTTTCTACTCAACTCAGCCTAAACCCTCAAGAAGAAGAAGAAGACTTGAGGCACCTTTTCTTTTCAGACTTGAGGCCCAGCTAAAGGCCCAAATAACACTGCAGCCCATATCAGTAGGAGGCCCAGAGAAACAAATATTATCTGCTCCCTTGTCCCAGCTCCATCGTCTTCTCTATTCTGCAAAACCCTTTCCGAGTCGAGGTTTCCGAAGAGAAACAAATTCGCTGCTTCTCTCAGCCACCGTCACCGGTTGGGCAACACTCGTAAGCCACCCTCTCTCTCTCTCTCTCTCTCTCTCTTCATTTCTTTGTTTGGGGAATTTATGTCGATGGTTTCCTCATTTTTAATCATGAATGCATCTGTTATTCATAGCTCTTACCGTTTTTGGGAACAAAGACATGAATGCCGCATTGGTCTCTGAGAAAGGCGCTAGTTGTTACAAGCAGTTTTGTTTAGTCGTTTACCACAAAAATAAAAGAAGCAAAACGCAATCCCAGTTCACTTTTACAACCTCAAATTCATCCATTGTGTTTCTTCATGTGTCTTACAATTAGTGAATGCAAAATTTATGTCACTTAAAAATCATTTGTTTCGACCGAGAACATTACATTATTTCTCACTTTTGCTGGACAATTTAGCTGTGAAATGACTTCAAATGGTTAATGAAGTATTTTTGTGCTGGGAAATGTATTTGGCTGAGGAGGGGAAGGAAATCTCTTCTTTGTTAAGTATTTGTGTTACGTAATTGCATACCTGGGAGGGCAGAGATTCACGCATCTTCAGTTTTCTATCCTACACTGTACAATATATTTCTCACTTTATTTTGCTAATGAAACCAGTGCATCTGCATTGTTTAATTTTATTTCCAAAACTTTTGAATCTGTTATATCACATTCTATTCATCTTTTGAGTTTCAAAATTCATTCTATTCATCTACCTTACTGTTCACATACTTTCCTGGGTAATTATTCAATAACATTTGGATAATGGTATTGTAGGATTTTAGATCTTCATGTGACATTTACAAGGAAGCTGAGAATTTTATTGAGGATGAGCACTGTGCAGATTAGTTCATGCAATCCTTGCATCCGTCTCAGGAACAGCTCTCAATCTCTTCGTCTCCCTTCTAAGCCATATATTTTACCAATTCATGCTAAACATGCTCTTCTTAGAAATCCTTTGGTAGCAACGTGTAATGCATCAATTCAGCAACGGTGCATGACCGTATTGAAGAACCAGCGATGCAGGGCGGTATCTACATACCAACAATCATTCCCTGTCTGCTTATTGGGTGGAAAAGGAAAAAATGGAAGTGATGACGAGGTAAGAGACCTTTGTACAAGTCCCTGCTTGTGTTTATGCCAAATACTTGAATAATATATATGGTTGAACCATGGCTGAATTTGATTCTTACAAATTATCAGAGATATACTTACAATTTCAAGTTCCCCCCCCCCTTCCAACCTATAATCCATCCCTTCACCCCATGCCACATGACATTATGACCTAATAAGATAATAGTGCCTTATTTTCAAGGTTTGCTCATCAGAGTCTAGTAATAGAGTAATAGCTAGTAAGGGGCATTTGGGGGCTTAATGATTTTGTTTATGATATATTTGGAGAATTTCCCTACAATATGAGAAGAGTTGTGAAGATGTATTCTCCTTGATATTTGTAATGGTACTTGTGAGCCTGCAAATGCATGTCACCAACAACATTCTCACTGCATATCTTAATGCATCCAGGCTTCCCCATGGAAATCTCTGGAGAAAGCAATGAGCAATTTGAAGAAGGAAAGTTCAATAGAGGATGTATTACGTCAGCAGATAGAAAAGAAAGAATTCTATGAAGACAAAAACAGTGGTACACCTGGTGGTGGTGGTGGCGGCGGTGGCGGTGGCGGTGGTGCAGATGGATCTGGTGGGTCAGAAGATGAAGGCTTTGCTGGAATCATTGATGAAACCTTGCAAGTGATTCTAGCAACCATTGGATTTATATTTCTGGTAATAATCCTGCATTCCCTAGCAACTCATATAAGCTTGTTGTTTTGTCAGAGGTGAGATGTAGTATAGTGTAAGGCGCACACATTGCGCACAAATAAATAACTAACACAAGATAAGAGTATCACTTATTGCTGCTTAATTGAATATGATATTTAGGTTGGCCAATATTCTTTCCCACCTGGCTGAAAAATAGTTTGGTCACTGACATGATTTAGTAATTACCACAACAGAGTTGCTTTAGTTTCACAAAGTGATGTTTTGATATGCTTTAGTCGAATGCTTTTGTTGCAGTATGTTTACATCATCACTGGTGAGGAGTGGGCTCGGCTAGCAAAGGACTACCTCAAGTTTCTCTTTTCAGGGTCTGAGAGTGTTCGTCTAAAACGTGCCATGTACAAATGGGGAAGGTTCTACCAGAAGCTGACTGAGAAGAAGGTGTATGATAAGTTCTGGTTGGAGAAGGCCATAATCAGCACCCCAACTTGGTGGGATAGCCCTGCCAAGTATCACTACGTAACTGAGAGCATTAGATCTCATTTAGAATCAAATTCTGATGAATAGTCCCAGTCAAGTACTATAATTATACCGACCTTCCCTCTACATTTGAGCATTTCCCATCAACTTTTTGAGGGATGGTACAAGTTATCAGCTTATAACGTACATTTTATTGTTACTTCTGACATTTGAGATCCTAAAATTATTTCGTTAAAGTTGTTTTCACTGCAGATAATGACCCTGGGTTGGATTGGATGTATCAAATTTGCATATAAAAGATACTGCAATTGTCAAAGTGATACGCTAAAAAGTAAGCGCATAATTTAGCCCTGAAAATGTTATCGTTAGTATAGAATAAGTAGGGATCGTTCTAACCGGGGATTGAGGGTACACCTGTAATTGCAAAAACAACTAAAGAATTAAAATAAGTATAAAGTATTATTTACAAAAATAAAACAAAGAATAGAAATATATACATGCAAACATAAAGAAGGGGGTTTAGGATTAATAAATTGAAAATTAAAATAAATAAAATAAAAGAAAGGTAAAAACACATATACAAGGGTGGAACGCAAGGAACAAAGATCAAATCCACAATCATATGAATGAAATCCAATCACAATTCCTATAGTTGATTTTCTATGTCATGAGAAAGAAGTTGACCATGTGAAACGTTAGAAAGCAAACGATTTCCCATTTTTTTGATAGGAGCATTTTTATGCGACGTTTTAATAATTATTTCCTCATATTTTTCTTAGTTATTTCCTTTATTTAATCATTTTTAATTTAGTTTTTATTTTATAGGTACATTGAAATAAATGGAGAAGAAATGAGCTGAAATGAAGAAATGGAGTTTTCCTGGTCCAACTAGGAATCCCAGTCAACGCAGGAATCCTGATGAGGCTAGGAAACCTGAAGGCATTAGGAGACAACATGATGACGTGGGAGATTAAATCTGATTTTTGCATGGGAAATCATGGAGATAGTGTGAAAATCATGGAGTTAATGTCAAAAATTAAGAGAGGATCAAGGATAATGATGCCATGGAGAGATTTAAGGGAGAAAAAGTCCAAAACAAGTCCAGATTCATTCCTATTTTCACTCAAGAGTATTTTGGCCGAAAATTAAGAGAAAAATCAGATTAAATCTTGGGAAAATCAGCAATAATATATTTGGAAAGATTATGGATTTATTTTGGAGCTTTCTGATTGGCTGGATGACTCAACAGAGCTGACATGGCATTCTGTGATTGGTCGAAGCTGTGTGGCATGATTGGATAGTTATTTGAGGAGATAAATCAGAAAATAATCATGCAATTAATTCAAAAATAATCTCCCTAAATCAAGGTGTTAAATTGGAGGTTTCTTATTGGTTGGATGACATAGCAGAGCTGACGTGGCGTTCTCTGATTGGCTAATGCTGTGTGGATCAATCTTGAAGACTTGGAGACTAAGTTGTCATCCTCCTATAAATAGGAGCATTCTCTACACAATTCTACACACCAACACACCATCAAACAGAAGAACAACACCACAACACCTCTTAATTCAGAAAAATTCTCTCCATTCTCTAGTTGCAAAGCTCTGCGTTTTCAAGCAAGGAGAGGAAGAAGAAGAATGAGCCGTGAAGATCATATCCTCCATCATCCACCTTGAAGGCTTGCTTCCAAGATTCAAGATCCAACCATCTAGCTCTCCATCTCCATCTCCACTCACGGTGTAATTCGTCCCTTTTCCTTGTAACCTTTTTGGTTTCCTTGTTTGATTTCGTATGAACTTGTTTGTAGTTAACAATAACGTTTAGGGCAAAGTTTAAGCCCAATTTCTATGTTTAAATAAAGTTTTCGAATTCTATAATTGAGATTCTAAGTTGCTTATGTGAGTTTGTTCAATTAAATTTGCTTTACAGAAAACTTTTATATGTTTATCTTATTTGGGTCGACACTTATAGGATTTGCATGTAATTGGTGCTAGGTTTAAGAACATGAATCAACTTTTTGCTTTGTGTAACTTGAATCAAAAGTAGTAAAGGTTCTGGACAAGAATCGAATTTAATTGAAGAGGATTGCAATTAGGTGGACTTTTCCATAACGAAGTTGTACACTTGAGTTGATAGCCTTTCTCTATGTGTAATGCGTTAAACATGTTATGATTAACTAGCTTTCTAGTGCTTGAATGCATGTTTGATAGGATTGATCTAGGTGCTTTCGCTTAGGTTAATTAGCATTGAAAAGTAAAATATGGGAAATCATTTGCTTTCGAATGTTTCACATGATCAACTCCTTCCTCATGACTTAGATGAACAATTATAGGGTTTGAATCGAATTTGATTACATGGAATTGGTTTTGATCTTTGTTCCTTGCGTTCCACCCATGTATATATGTTTTTACGTTTTCTTTATTTTATTTATTTTAATTTTAATTTTAAGAATCCTAATCCCCCCTTATTTGTGTTTACTTGTATATATTTTTATTCTTTGCTTTATTCTTGTAAATAATTCTTTTTACTTTAATTAATTTATTTTTGCAATTACAGGTGTACCCTCAATCCCCGGAATAGAACGATCCCTATTTGCTTATACTACTAACGATATTTTCAGGGTTAAATTATGCGCTTGCTTTTTAGCTGCATCATTTTTACTTTCCTTGAATAATTTATCTAAGTGAAAGCACCTAAATCAATCTTATTGAACATGCAATCATAGTCTAGAAAGCTAGCTAATCAAGAACACATTCAATGCATGAAGCATAGAGAAAGGATGTCAACCAAAGTGCACAACCTAGTTATGAATAAGTTCACCTATTTGCAATCCTCCTTAATTGATTTCGACTTTTGTCCAAAGCCTTTACTACTTAAATCTAGCTTCAATTACATGCATATATCCTAAGTTGGCCACCAAAGAACACATACATATAAAAGTTTTCTGTAAAACAAAATCAATCAAGCAATCTCACATAAGCAACATATCAATCAACATAAAGAAATCGTAACTTTATTTCAAAACATATAAACGGGATTTAAACTTTGCCCTTAACGTCATGTTAACTAGAATTCATAACTCTAAGAATCAAACAAAGGAAAACAAAAGAAAGTATGAAATACACCGTGAAAGATGGATGACATGGCCTTGAGACGAAAAACTCGAAGATCCTTGAAAGCAAGCAATCTTCTACGGACGACCCAAGGGTGGATGGCGGATAGAATCTTGATGTATTGCATGACTTCTTCTCCTCCTTGGTTGAGATGCAGAGCTTCTGAAGACTAGAGAATGGAGAGAATTTTTCTGATGTTTATTTACTGAGGAAGAGAGGTGTGTTGTGGTGTTTTGTTGTGGTTGGTGTTGATGGTTTTGTGGTTGGTGTTGAGAGGAGGCTATATATAGGGGAAGGCAAGGCTTCATGAATTTAATTTCCAAAGAATTTTCTGGTTGCACCACACAGCTTCGACCAATCACGTAGTGCCACGTCAGCTCTGTTGTGTCATCCAACCAATCAAAAAGCTCCAAAATCAATCCCTAATATTTTGTTGCTGATTTTCCCATGATTTAATCTGATTTTATTCACAATTTTCGGCCAAATATCTAGGCATGAACCTAGACAATGTATCCGGACTCATTTTGGACATTTTCTCCCTTAAATCTCTCCATGGTATTATCCTTAACATCCTCCCCTTGATTTTCACATTAAAATTGCAGATTTTATTCTCTAATTTCAGCCAACATATCTTGAGGGAATTAAGGGACGAATCTGGACTTGTTTTGAGCATTTTCTTGTTGCACAATCCCTTGAAACTCTCCCAAGATTTTCTCAACGTAATCTCCTTGATTTTCACATTATCTCCATCATTTCCCATGCAAAAATCAGATTTAATCTCCCATAATATCTCCCACGTCATCTTCAAGGCATGTGGTTTCCTAGTGCCATCAGGTTTCCTAGCCTCATTAGGATTCCTGCGTTGACTGGGATTCCTAGTCGGACCAGGAAAACTCCATTTCTTCATTTCAGCTCATTTCTTCTCCATTTATTCCAATGTACTAGAAAATAAAAACTAAATTAAAATTTATTTATTTATGGAAATAACTAAGTAAAATATGAGGAAATAACTATTAAAACATCGCATTAAAATGCTCCTATCACAAAGAAACCGAAGGGTGGATAAACCACGAATTTAGTACGACTTTTCATGCCTGATTACCAGCAGCTTATGCCACTATCAGGGGTCCTCTGGAAATGTATTGCAACAGAAGGATGGAACTTGTTGACAATATAAACTACCTCCATCTATAGCCCAGGGCAGGTGGGAATGTTCTGGCCCATCAATCAATCACTATTAATAATTAGCTGCAAGGTTGTAGCTGGCTTACCTGGCATCTCAACAAGTGATGATTGCAGTGCCTTAATTTGATCTACTACTGTAATGTTTTTTATCACTTCTAACTTAAATAGGTTACTTTTTGACCAAAAAAAAAAACTTAAATAGGTTACTCCAAAGTATGTTCAATTATCTATCATGTGTAATTGATAGGGCAAGAACTTTAAAACAAATACAGGTAAATGCAGTCTGATTTATTCTACATCCAGCATTTTCTGATATGTGAACCATGTTAGCTAAAGTCCCCTTAATTGCGAGGGAGATAAATGTGTAGGAGTCTCAGGTAGACTGGATCGAAAGAATTCCTCATCTAGTATTAGATCAAGGTGGTATGCTCTATGTTCCGAGAGGATGCCCTGAGTCCCTGACATATTCCCACATAAAAATTTCAAATTCAAGAAACATCAACAAAGCGTGAAGGAAAAGAGACTGAAACATTTCTTCTGATACAAAAGAGACTGAAACATTAATGCTGCAGATCTACCTTCTTTAGTGGCTTCTACACATCTTCTCTGGTAATGCATAGACAGCTGATGATTCGACGCTTTCAACACTTGATTGTACTTCTCTTCGGCCTCAGTTATGTATTTTGCCTGAATGGCACAATATAATTGGGCGTTAGTACTTACAGGTCATACATGGTG
The DNA here is from genome assembly GCF_002994745.2 of Rosa chinensis. Taxonomy (NCBI): domain Eukaryota; kingdom Viridiplantae; phylum Streptophyta; class Magnoliopsida; order Rosales; family Rosaceae; genus Rosa; species Rosa chinensis. The sequence goes on along the minus strand of NC_037091.1, from coordinate 27,297,087 downwards.
CCCTTTCTAAATTCAGTGTGATGAACAAATGGATTGGTATCAAACATTATTTTCGAATCGATTAAACTCCACTGGTTTTGGCATTTAACATCATGACAGATAGTACCGAAATACAAAAAGGGAAGTTATCATGTGTTTCTGTATGGACCGATGACACAAACTTGTATTTCGTTGACAAGGACCTACTCTATGAAACCTACAACACTGACCTGAAACTTGCACATTCAAGGCTACTGTACCATAAGTTTTATGTCCGTCTGTCCTGTAAAAAAGCAAAAGTAACCATGTCCTTTTAGGTGGCTAGTTATATTAACATAACAACCACACAAGGACCGATGTATTCTCAACTTCATATTGCTTAATTCAATAAAAGAGGGTTTGCATTGCGTTTAGTGGAAAACCAAGGAGAAGAATAGTGTTTTCAATGGTACATCATTACATGATTAAATCAGGAGTATATCAGGGAGCAACCTGAGCTTAAGCTCATGTAGGGTCTTAGGTTCAATATCAATCTCATCGGGGCATTTAACATCATGATAGATAGGACCAACATGGCAACATAGAAAATGGAAGTTTTCATGTGTTTCTATTGATAAGAGCACAAAGTGTGACATTTTAATTATGTATTTTCCCTCATTTTGCTAAGTTATTCTCTTAAAATTAATAATTATAACATAGTTTATGTTTTTAGGTACTTCAAGGACTGAAATGGAGAAAACAAGCGAAAAAGAGCAGAAATGAGAGTAAATGAAGGATGACTTATTTTAGAAACTTTCCTCTTTCATTTTAGGAAATATTTCCTATTTTGTTTTAAGAAACTTTCTTCATTTGAACTTTTCTATTTCTGATTTTTATATTTTAATGAGAGTCCATCACATTAAGAACTCTTGACTGATGAATTCAAGGAAAACTTAAAACAAAAATCATGAAGAATTCAAGGAGATAAAAGGGAGTGTTTATGATCAATATTTATTCTTGATTATCTTATTTACTATTGATTATAACACTGCAACGGCGCCAAAAATTGATGCAGCTGAAATAGCCTCACAATTTAACCCTGCAAAATGTAGTTGTTAGTATAGGATAAGCAGGGATCGTTCAGTCCGGGGATTGTAGGGTACACCTAAACAAAAAGGTCAATTTAAATTAGTAATTAATAAAACAAATATTAACAAGTATTTATCTACAAATTTACACAAGCAACAACCATAAAAAAGGGGGGATTCAACTTTTGGTTTCTAAGTTCCTACGAAATAAAACAAAAAGATAAATATATACATGTGATCGACTTCTTCACACTCAAATCAGAATTTCCAAACCATATCAACATGCAATGAATTATTTCAATCTAAACAACCTAAAATCTTGCCAACACTAAATATCAGAAATGAATTCGAAGTACAAGTCTGAAGAGATCGAGTACCACTTTAATTCTTCTTTTGAATCTCCTAAGTTAGGAAAAGTCCGTAACTCAAAATATTTCATATAAAACATCACGTTAATACTGAAGAGCATCCGTCAACATTAAATATGAATCATTAAGTGCAATTAGAATTCTGAATTCAAACATGTATGCATCCATAAGAAGTTACAAACGCACAAACATGTAGCATATAATCTCGACCATTGTACATAGCCTTTACCACTTCAATTTATGCCCCAAAACGATTAGGTGAATCAGAACACAAATTTGGCTTTATTAACCTGCAGATTAACATAGTTATTCAACCAAAATCATATGCTTAAAGATATAAAGGATGGCACAAAATCATATTATAAAGATATCATAAACAAATCAAGAACATAAAGAAACAAATCTGAAAATTACTAACATAAACTCATTCTCAACAAAAATCCAATTCCAATAATAAAGCTCATAAAAGAAATCTGAAATTCAATACTAAAGAGTACGAAAACAGAAATAAGGGCCATGAATTACACTTTTTGATCTTCAAGGAAGCTTGGAGAACGTCAAGAGAACACAAGGCTTGGCCTTCAAGAACACGAATAGCCTTGGAGAAGTCCTAAAGCTCTTCACGACAAGAGGCTTTTTCTGAATATTTGGAGAGGGTTTTGAAGAGAAGAGAGCTAAGCTAATGAACTGAATTTTGTATGAAGAAGTGATGCCTTTGGAGTAGAGAATGACTGCTATTTATAGTGGAATTCTCATCTCTTGTGATGCAATCATGGCCAATCATCTTGAGGTGATTTCTCCTCCAAATTTGCTTGATTTTCTCATGACAATGTCTTGATTTTTCTGATTTCTTTTCCCCTTAATGACTCCTTGTATATGCCTTGAATAGCGACCAGATACATCCCTTATTCTTCTCCTTTGATTTGCACTAATTTCTTCCAAGAATTGTGCACACAATAAACTCCTACAATCAAGAAAAATCAGAATTTAATTAGAGTTTATAATCAATAAGAAATCAGATAATTAGGAATAAATATTGATTAAAAACAATCCATTTTATCTCCTCGAATTCTTCCTGATTAATCCTTCAATGTTTCTTGATTTCATCACTCAAGAGTTTTTAATGGGATGGACTCTCATTAGAATACAAAAATCAGAAATAGAAAAGTCCAAATGAAGAAAGTTTCCTAAAACAAAATAGGAAATATTTCCTAAAATGAAAGAGGAAAGTTTCATAAATGACTTGTCATTAATTTATGCTCATTTCTGCTCTTTTTCACTTGTTTTCACCCTTTCCAACCTTGAAGTAACTAAAAACATAAACTTTATTATAATTATTAATTTTAAGAGAATAACTTAGCCAAATGAGGGAAAATACATATTAAAAATGTCACACTTTGTGCTCTTATCAAATACCCCCACACTTAACTTTTGCTAGTCCCTTAGCAAAATCAAAACAAAACACTCAATCAAAATAAACAATTTACTACCAGACTCTACACAAATGACACACAAAGACTATATTGCCCTTAACATTTGTCTCAAAAATCCTTACTCTCATGACATCAAAATTAGCACTTAATCAAGAATCAATATTTAGATATTCGAGAGTTAATTGAAGCATATAATCCACATATAAATAAGTAGGACCTGGTTGTAACACAATTCTTGGAAGAAATTAGTGCAAATCAAAGGAGAAGAATAAGGGATGTATCTGGTCGCTATTCAAGGCATATACAAGGAGTCATTAAGGGGAAAAGAGATCAGAAAAATACAAAAATTGATGGGGCTGAAATAGCCTCACAATTTAACCCTGCAAAATGTAGTTGTTAGTATAGGATAAGCAGGGATCGTTCAGTCCGGGGATTGTAGGGTACACCTAAACAAAAAGGTCAATTTAAATTAGTAATTAATAAAACAAATATTAACAAGTATTTATCTACAAATTTACACAAGAAACAACCATAAAAAGGGGGGATTCAAGTTTTGGTTTCTAAGTTCCTACGAAATAAAACAAAAAGATAAATATATACATGTGATCAACTTCTTCACACTCAAATCAGAATTTCCAAACCATATCAACATGCAATGAATTATTTCAATCTAAACAACCTAAAATCGTGCCAACACTAAATATCATAAATGAATTCGAAGTACAAGTCTGAAGAGATCGAGTACCACTTTAATTCTTCTTTTGAATCTCCTAAGTTAGGAAAAGTCCGTAACTCAAAATATTTCATATAAAACATCACGTTAATACTGAAGAGCATCCGTCAACATTAAATATGAATCATTAAGTGCAATTAGAATTCTGAATTCAAACATGTATGCATCCATAAGAAGTTACAAACGCACAAACATGTAGCATATAATCTCGACCATTGTACATAGCCTTTACCACTTCAATTTATGCCCCAAAACGATTAGGTGAATCAGAACACAAATTTGGCTTTATCAACCTGCAGATTAACATCATTATTCAACCAAAATCATATGCTTAAAGATATAAAGGATGGCACAAAATCAGATTGTAAAGATATCATAAACAAATCAAGAACATAAAGAAACAAATCTGAAAATTACTAACATAAACTCATTCTCAACAAAAATCCAATTCCAATAATAAAGCTCATAAAAGAAATCTGAAATTCAATACTAAAGAGTACGAAAACAGAAATAAGGGCCATGAATTACACTTTTTAATCTTCAAGGAAGCTTGGAGAACGTCAAGAGAACACAAGGCTTGGCCTTCAAGAACACGAACAGCCTTGGAGAAGTCCTAAAGCTCTTCACGATCAGAGGCTTTTTCTGAATATTTGGAGAGGGTTTTGGAGAGAAGAGAGCTAAGCTAATGAACTGAATTTTGTATGAAGAAGTGATGATTTTAGAGTAGAGAATGGCTGCTATTTATAGTGGATTTGTCATCTCTTGTGATGCAATCATGGCCAATCATCTTGAGGTGATTTCTCCTCCAAATTTACTTGATTCTCTCATGACAAAGTCTTGATTTTTCTGATCTCTTTTCCCCTTAATGACTCCTTGTATATTCCTTGAATAGTGACCAGATACATCCCTTATTCCTCTTCTTTGATTTGCACTAATTTCTTCTTCCAATTGTGCACACAATGAACTCCTACAATCAAGAAAAATCAGAATTTAATTAGTGTTATAATCAATAGTAAATAAGATAATCATGAATAAATATTGATCATAAACACTCCCTTTTATCTCCTTGAATTCTTCATGATTTTTGTTTTAAGTTTTCCTTGAATTCATCAGTCAAGAGTTCTTAATGTGATGGACTCTCATTAAAATATAAAAATCAGAAATAGAAAAGTTCAAATGAAGAAAGTTTCTTAAAACAAAATAGGAAATATTTCCTAAAATGAAAGAGGAAAGTTTCTAAAATAAGTCATCCTTCATTTACTCTCATTTCTGCTCTTTTTCGCTTGTTTTCTCCATTTCAGTCCTTGAAGTACCTAAAAACATAAACTATGTTATAATTATTAATTTTAAGAGAATAACTTAGCAAAATGAGGGAAAATACATAATTAAAATGTCACACTTTGTGCTCTTATCAAATACCCCCACACTTAGCTTTTGCTAGTCCCTTAGCAAAATCAAAACAAAAGACTCAACCAAATTAAACAATTCATTACCAGACTCTACACAAATGACACACAAAGACTATACTGCCCTTAACATTTGTCTCATGAATCCTGTCTCTCATGGCATTAAAATTAGCACTTAATCAAGAATCAATATTTAGATATTCGAGAGTTAATTGAAGCATATAATCCACATATAAATAAGTAGGACCTGGTTGTAACAATGGTGATGGGTGGAGCTCAGCATGTTTCAGACAAGTATGATTCATATCCTCACAAGGTATATCCACTCTTTCTTCACTCAGAAGAAGGCAATGCTTAAAAGCTTATAATCACTCAATTATATGTGAGAGAAAATATTTTGAGGCAATCAAATAGCTCACATATATAAGAAATGAAAAGCACTTTGTGAATATAATTTTTCAAGATCTCATGAAAGATATCAACTACTTGCACGGATGGACCCAAGCCATAGGTTCAACTCTTATAACTCATCTCCACAGATCAAAGGCTATCCCATCTTAAGGATCAAAAAGGACTTTGAAGGGTTGAAATGGGGCTAAGGTTCAAGGTTTTAAGAAACAAAGGTTAAGGAATGTCAAAGTATCCTAAAAACCTAGTAGAGCTTATGTTGATGTAGAGAGACTTCTAGAAATCCACCAAGGCATACAGAACGTTACATCCCATAGAGGCAAAATAAAAAGCCTAATGTCATCACTCTAAACTTCCTTTGAACTCTCGTAAATTGGACAAAGACCAAACCTTTCAATAGTGGGCCTTCAATTCAAAGAAAACTCCAAATTCACCAAGTATGGGGGACTAAAATCCATAGACATATTTTTCTTTTTCCTTCTTTTTCTTTTCTAGCCGTACACATTTTTTTTTCTTTATTTCTTTTTCATTTTCTTTTTCACGGCTTTCACATACTTTTTTCTTTCCTCATGGACAAGTCTACCCCCACACTTGCACTTTTACCTTTTCTAAATCTTCATCTTTGCCACCCTCATGTAGTAAGTCTCAAAAGATAGCTCCACTAAGTTTTTAGAACAAAAGGTCAGGTTGTGACTAACTAGGGTTTAGGTTAAGGATTTTTAGGGTGATGAAAGAAAAGGCTTAATTTAGGCTCAAAGTGGTTTATCTAAGGGGGTCCCACGACGGGCACAAATATGGACACAGGTTAATTTGTCTATGGTGGTAGTTCCTAGAGTGCCTCTATCCTTTCCAGAATCAGGGCCATGTATTGATAAAAGTCTCAACAAGCACAAGAGTGAATTCTAGCATTCTCTAGTCCATCAAACTTAATCTATGGCAAGCAATCAATCAAATGAAAGAATAATGAGATCATCAAAACATCGCCAATAAAATAAGAATATATTTTATTTATCACTCCAAGAAAAAGGGACAAGGCTCAAATATCTCACATGGCTTTTATGAATCAAAACTCATCTTAACATGCTCTTATTTTGTACCAAGGTTACGAAATCCATATCCACTACACATGTATATGCTTTTTATATATATCTCAATTAACCAAAGAATAACATTTAAAATCATCTCAATATGTGATCCTCTTTTAGCCATAATTTCAGAGATATTGAATCATCCTAGACAGTTAAGGGCATCCTAAGACTCAAAGCAAAACAAAAGACTAAGACTGACGCCAAAAAGGTTTTTGACTAGGGTTATTTCCTTTCTCCTTTCGGTAACTCCTTTGGAACATGACCAGGTGAAGAGGGGACCGATTTTGGCGGAGCTCAGCTCACTTGTTTGACAGGGGACGAGACCCTTTGTCAGCACTTCTCGGATCCAAACTAGACCTTAGACATCACATCCCATCAGATGCGCCTACGATGAAGAAGATATTTCACCCAAAATCATTTTGACTCAATAAATAAAAGCAACGATTTTTTTTTTTTGACATTTTTCAATTTTTTTGTATTTTCAATATATATGACTCAAGACAAAAGTATAAATCCCTTCCCCCACACTTAAATATTGCATTGTCCTCAATGTAATCAATCATAAGCATGCAATGAAACAATTAAGCATATAGGAATTGAATTTATGAAAATAAATACGAAAACAAAGAAGCAAAAACGAAAATAAAAGACACAAGTACAATTCAACCTAAACAAGTGAAGGGATAGAAATGTCAAACTCTCGTTGATGGCTCCTCCACAGCTTCGGTTGAAATGGGTTGCCTCCCATGCAGCGCTTAATATTTATAGTCTTTCAGCCTGGACTCTTCTCCTTGTGTCACAACAATTTTTTTTTTTTTTTTTTTGAGTTAATTTTTTATTTTTTATTTTTACACACTTACAACAATTAAGTATTTTACGAAATTCAAAACAACCTAAGTATATTAATCTAAGTGAAACGCATACAATTTACAACATGTTAAAAAAAAAACTTCTACAAATTGCACAACAATTATAAAATACATGTTTAATTTGGTAACACTCATAAAACTTAAACTAAATCACAATTATAGCTTGGCCTAGCATAAATCGCAATTTGTCACCATTCCACAAGTGTAGTACAAAAATTTAGCATACATTCTATATAAACAACAAAATTAATGACACTTTAAGTGCTAGAGATTTTAACAATCCCCGGCAACGGCGCCAAAAATTGATGGGGCTGAAATAGCCTCACAATTTAACCCTGCAAAATGTAGTTGTTAGTATAGGATAAGCAGGGATCGTTCAGTCCGGGGATTGTAGGGTACACCTAAACAAAAAGGTCAATTTAAATTAGTAATTAATAAAACAAATATTAACAAGTATTTATCTACAAATTTACACAAGAAACAACCATAAAAAGGGGGATTCAAGTTTTGGTTTCTAAGTTCCTACGAAATAAAACAAAAAGATAAATATATACATGTGATCAACTTCTTCACACTCAAATCAGAATTTCCAAACCATATCAACATGCAATGAATTATTTCAATCTAAACAACCTAAAATCGTGCCAACACTAAATATCATAAATGAATTCGAAGTACAAGTCTGAAGAGATCGAGTACCACTTTAATTCTTCTTTTGAATCTCCTAAGTTAGGAAAAGTCCGTAACTCAAAATATTTCATATAAAACATCACGTTAATACTGAAGAGCATCCGTCAACATTAAATATGAATCATTAAGTGCAATTAGAATTCTGAATTCAAACATGTATGCATCCATAAGAAGTTACAAACGCACAAACATGTAGCATATAATCTCGACCATTGTACATAGCCTTTACCACTTCAATTTATGCCCCAAAACGATTAGGTGAATCAGAACACAAATTTGGCTTTATCAACCTGCAGATTAACATCATTATTCAACCAAAATCATATGCTTAAAGATATAAAGGATGGCACAAAATCAGATTGTAAAGATATCATAAACAAATCAAGAACATAAAGAAACAAATCTGAAAATTACTAACATAAACTCATTCTCAACAAAAATCCAATTCCAATAATAAAGCTCATAAAAGAAATCTGAAATTCAATACTAAAGAGTACGAAAACAGAAATAAGGGCCATGAATTACACTTTTTAATCTTCAAGGAAGCTTGGAGAACGTCAAGAGAACACAAGGCTTGGCCTTCAAGAACACGAACAGCCTTGGAGAAGTCCTAAAGCTCTTCACGATCAGAGGCTTTTTCTGAATATTTGGAGAGGGTTTTGGAGAGAAGAGAGCTAAGCTAATGAACTGAATTTTGTATGAAGAAGTGATGATTTTAGAGTAGAGAATGGCTGCTATTTATAGTGGATTTGTCATCTCTTGTGATGCAATCATGGCCAATCATCTTGAGGTGATTTCTCCTCCAAATTTGCTTGATTTTCTCATGACAATGTCTTGATTTTTCTGATTTCTTTTCCCCTTAATGACTCCTTGTATATGCCTTGAATAGCGACCAGATACATCCCTTATTCTTCTCCTTTGATTTGCACTAATTTCTTCCAAGAATTGTGCACACAATAAACTCCTACAATCAAGAAAAATCAGAATTTAATTAGTGTTATAATCAATAGTAAATAAGATAATCAAGAATAAATATTGATCATAAATATATATAGAAACATGACGCGAGCTTTTACTTCATTGACAAGGAACCTACTGTATGAAAACTACATTAACCACCTAAATTACTGACCGAAAACTTACACATACTAGGCTACTGTACCTTAAGTTTTACCTGTCCCTTAACAAACAAAACAATGCAAGTCCTTTTTGTATTAACATAACTACCAGGGCTTTCATTAAGCAATTCTTATTCCTGACAACGAGCAGCATCAATCTATTCTCAACTTCATATTGCTTGAATTAATAAAAATGAATTGCATTGCATTTAATGGAAACCAAGGAGAAGAATAGTTTTTTTTTTCAGAATATTACATGATTAAATCAAGAGTCTCAGGGGATCAACCTGAGCTTAAGCTCATCTAGGGTCTTAGGTTCAGTCCAGTCCCCCTTCCCTCGCACCAGAAAAAGACTTGGAAACAAGAAGTGGTCAAATTAATGAATGCTCACCAGCACTGTAGGGGCACAAGCTCCATGTACTCTGACAAACGTGCGCAATATATTGAAATTATTTTCTAATACATCCTCCAGCACGAAGAGCGCCAAGACTTTTGAACTAGAAACGTCCAATTAAATTATATAGTCACCAGTATGAACTCAGAAAACTATTGAACTCACCCCGTAGTCAAACCTACAACATCATTGTGTCAACTCAATAGCAAATGATACTGATAATATATATGTCTAAGGATTAAACGACGTTCCGACAGAGTACATAGTAATTGAAAACAGATAGAAAACCAACCAACCATCAGTTACAAATTAATAATTATAATGTGAAATAAGGGCCACTGAAAAAATGTAACAAATAATAAGAGCCTTTGACTGAAAAAAAAGAAAAGGAAAAAAAAACACAAAGAAAGAAAGTACTTACAAATCATCAGCTACCTCAATCAGGAATTCTGAGACACATAGAAATTCCATGTGCAACTCATTGATCGATCTGAATAATCACTTCAAAGGAAAACACAGTCAACAAAATGAAATCATTTTATCATACTTGGAAAGAAAAATGTAAGGTTATACTTCTTACCAAAAAAAACTTTCGTAAAGATAATGTAGTAATATCTGCACACACACACAATTACAAGCAACTCATTCATTAAAATATACATATATATATATATATATATATATTTATACAGATCCTATAGAGCGGAGCTCCGCTTTGAAATTAAAGTGTGGATTTAGAGTTTAGGGTCACTTTTCGGTCGCATATCCACATCTCGACCGTTCAGTTTTTAAGTACTAATGTATAGATCATCTCTGCCAATTTTCAGCCAATTGATGATCATTAAGACATTGATAACTATCGTTGGTTTAAGTGAGTTAGATACCTTAACGATCATAAATTTGGCTCAAATTTGCAGAGATGATCTATACATTAGTACCTAAAAACTGAATGGTCGAGATCTAGATATGCAACCGAAAAGTGACCATAAACTCTAAATCCGCACTTTAATTTTAAAGTGGAGCTCCACTCTGGATAATATACACACACACACACACACACACACACGGAGCGGTTCCAAAGAGAACGTCCGCACTGTTGCTAAAGTGCGGACATCGACACAGCAGCCTTGATCAAGCTTTGACCGCGCGGCGCCGCTTGCGGACGGAGGCCAGGGGTAGGACGGACCGGTCTACAATCGGGTGGATTTGCCGGCAATGAGGTTGCAGCTCCGCCCAAAAAGTTGCAGTTGCAGGTCGAGTTGCTGCCCAGAACCTGCAACCTCTACCTCCTCCAACCTCGATCACTGCCCAGAACCGTCTGGGATGCCTCCAGCCTCTGTCCGCCAAGCCCCGAGTAGCCCTCACCGCCTGGAACGCCGCTGCTGCGTCGCCATCCTCACTTTAGCGAAGTGCGGACGTCCGCTTCAGAACACGCCTGTATACACACACACACACACACACAGAGATCCTATCCAGAGCGGAGCTCCGCTTTGAAATTAATGTATGAAGTTCGAGTTTTGGATTACTTTTCGGTCGCACATCCACATCTCGACCATTCAGTTTTTAGGTACTAGTGTATAGATCATCTCTGCAAATTTTCAGCCAAAATGATGATCGTTAAGACATTGATAACTCCCTTAAAGCTAATACGGTTCATGTTGACAGATTCAGTCCGTCCATTGGTTTAAGCGACTTAGATACCTTAACGATCATCAATTTCGCTGAAAATTTGCAGAGATGATCTATACACTAGTGCCTAAAAATTGAACTTTCGAGATGTAGATATGCAACCGAAAAGTGACCTAAAACTTGAACTTCACACGTTAATTTCAAAGCGGAGCTCCGCAGATAGGATCTTTGTGTGTGTATCCGCACAAGGTTTAGTAAACAGTTAACTATAAGATTCAGTTACTAAGAAAAACATGCAAACAAACAATATAGTCGTAACCGATGAAATCGGATACATACAACACAACAAGTGATTATAAAAAATAAATAAAAAAATTAAATAAATAACAATAATAAAGATAAAAAAGATCATATAATATTTGGTACGCTTTACTAAGATATAGTGATATCTTTTCTCCTCTCAACTGGTACAGTAAAAGATTCAGCACTCGATAATCAAAGATTTGAGATGAATTGCCTCTATTGCATCTTCAACTGAGATCTGTGTAGCATACTGTTGATTATTATCTTTACATAGAAACCTTGAGCATGTCTATGTCTGATGCTAGATAATTCCTCTGAATTAAAAAAAAGGACGGTCTGAAGAGTTTCTTTAAGTAGAAAATATATAACTTATAAATTGAATACCTTAATATTTGAAAGTAACAGTTAAAACAGGTTACATAAATCTAATTATGTCAACTAGTGGCTTTGTTTTTTCCTTGAACAATCAAAGTAGTGGCTTTTCAAAAGGTTGGACCAGAAAGGGTGCCAAGTGATGGATTGGATCGATGGATGCAAGAGGAGGTTGTGGTGGAGTTGATGGTCCTCTTAAAGTCAAAGAAGAGGTCAGTGGTTTGATTATACCGGTTGTGCTTGAACAGTGGTGAAGGTACTATCCAGTTGCTAGTGTTCATAGAGGCTTTCTGACTACTTGGAATCTTCAGTTGGGCAAGTAGAGTTCGTATTACTCATCTTCTAGTTACTCTTCCTTTCAATGTCACCAACTCTGCCTTCTATAGCTTAACAAAAATTATGTTAAACAGGACTCTATTAGGCATTTACCCTAAGAACCATTCAGACACGAGTTTTGGTCATGAATGATTTTTGAATTTCACACCAAACTATAGTTAACCCCAATGCCCTGCTTGAATGTCCCCAGAAATTAGGGAGTAGGCCTGCCCGTTCATTTTTACCTTTTTGCTTATTGTTACTTTGGAAGAGAGGACACCTCACACCTGTTCTACATCATTTTAGAATTAAAGACTAACTCTATGTTACTTTTACAAATGAGAAGACCGGTTTTGGTTTAGGGGTTCCAACCTTTGTCCATCCAAGTATTATATAAACAGTTTAAAACTCATCAATACCCACAGTTGAAATGTAACAAGTTAATAACCCAGGATGATACACATACCTGCATTTTATTCTTAACTGCATGACAAAGCTTTCTTTCCAGAGCCCAATACTCTTCTCCAGACTTGAATTCATCTTGCATTCTAAATATATTAAAGAAAAGCAAAACTACATAATGACCTGAGAGTTACTTATTTAGTCCCCAAGAGAAGAATGACAATAGAAAGCAGTAAGCTTTACCTCTTTGTCAAAAGGACATGGGATTCAAGTAATTTGAGTGGCCAACACATTTGAAAACTGAGAAATTTTCCCATGACCTTCCTGCTTTTCAGAAGATATTGGTCAAGTTCAGAACCTAGTCACAAAAACTATTAACTTCAAGATCATTGCTCACTTTGCTCCCAAGTTCTTAGCACTACCACTGCAGTTCCTCTTTCTGAAATGGTCATTTTGCTGGATGCTTGCACTGTCTTCTCATTCAAATCATCAAGCTGTAACAAAAGATACCCACCCACGCTGGATTGACAACAAGAAATTTATAAATAGGGCATCTTAGACTGCAACATTACAAAACCAAATTAAAGAGAAAAAAGTATTGAGTTGTTTGGACTATATATTTATACATAGATGTGAAGGAAGAGAACGGAAATACAAACCTGGACTTCATGGCAAGTTCAATCTCTGCATCAAATTGGGGTTTTCACCTCTGTGGTGACAATTTTCAAGTACTACAATAGTACAATGCATCATGAAAGGCAATTTTATTACGAATCTAATCAGTCATGATCCAATGCATGCTCAATAGTCAGTTAGTCACCACTTACCCACACATTATTACTACTACGTCTAAACAACAGTGAAATCGATTCTGACAAACAGGAAACCAGCGAGGAGATGAAAACCAAATTTCCTTTCTGTAAGAACTCTAAACAACATTAGTTAAGCAACCAGCACTGCTATTTCGCCCATAAAAGCATCCACATATAGTTTGAACAATGAGTAGGAAATAAATTAATCAAGTGAGTTTCCCACAATAACAGGTAACAATAATGTAATGGATACAACCATATCAAGATGAGTACATGACTCGTTAGGCCTTATAGTCAAGTTTAATTTGGAAATGAGTTTGTAATTAACAACATAAATTAATAGAAACTGGAGTAGGAAAATGTGATTAATCATGTTCAAATGGTCAGTTGCATAGGGTTATATATCTGGAATTTGTAATCATATAATTCTTGAGGCTCCTGATTAGTTTTGTCAATATCAGAAGCAATCAGATCTATCGACCACCTAGGTAAGCATATCATCATGCCTCATGTGATAAAAAAAAAAAAAAAAAATCAAATATGACGTTTAACAAACTATCTAGCTAGGATCCTTGCATGTTGCAGAAATATAGACATTTGAGTATCTGACAATCTAGGAAGAGCGGAAATAAATGCAAAGAATTATTAGCCCGTAAGATATATTTATCTGATGCATATGACTTAGGGCTGTCAATTCCGACACGACCCGATAACACGACTCGAAACCCGCACGAAATAAAGCGGGTTGAACCCGCACGATTAAAAAGCGGGTCAGCCACGGGTCAACCCGCCATGACCCATTTAATAAATGGGTCGGCCACGGGTCAACCCGCCAACACGAAGTGAACCCGTATAACCCGATTATGCTATATTTTATCCTGAAATTTTAGACGTTGGGAGTATTTGATCATAAGATTAGACAATTTGAAATATTTTTCTTTATAATTATTGGATTTAATTATTTATGAGTTATATATAATTATTTATATTCTTCGTCTTGTGGAGTTTTTAGCAAATTTAATCAATTTATGCATTTTTTTAGTTAAATGGGTCGCATTGTTAACCCTTAAATGAGTCATTTTGTCAAACACAACACAATATATTTATTAAATGGGTTAAGCGGATTGGAAACGGGTAACCCGTTTAATAAATGGGTTGGGTTTGGGTTTAAATTTTTGACACGATTATTAAATGGGTTGGGTTTGGGTTTGTATCTTGCAACACGATAAATACCTTGACCCGACACGAACCCAACCCGACACGATCCATTGACAGCCCTATGACTAAGCCGAAAATAAAAACTACAATATGGAAAACAAAACGTCTAATGATACCTACTAAAGAACAATAGAAACTGTGGCGTAAAAGAGCATAACAAATTATGAATTCAATGTCAATCTACGTCTTTTTTGTGTGTAGCTGTATTTGGTTGCTGGAGAGAGTCATCTTGAGGCTGCTGGTGCACTTGTTTCACTCACCTATTTCTTTATATCTGTCTTAGCGCTGCCATTGATGAGCACAATCACATTCCCATCAGAATCAACATCCACAATAACTGAATCACGCTCTTTGATCTCCCTTGCCAGCATCTTTTCAGCCATGCTGTCCTCCAAAAGTCTCATTATGGCTCTTCTTAAAGGCCTTGCTCCATAGCTTGGGTCGTATCCTTCGTCAACCACTTTGTCTTTGAACCTCTCTGTCACACGAAGCTCTATCTCTTTGGACTTGAGCCTTCCATAAACCTCGTTCAGCATTATATCTGCAATTTCCTTTACCTCCAACTTACACAGCTGCCGAAAAACAATCATTTCATCCAACCTATTTAAGAACTCTGGTCGAAAGTAGTGTTTCAATTCCTCCATCACCAAGCTCTTAATTTGTTTGTAACTGCTATCCTTGTCTTCATCCTTGGCCGGGTCAAATCCCATGTTACCGCCTCCTTTCTCAATGACACTGCTTCCAACATTAGACGTCATAATGATGAGTGTATTCTTGAAATCTACTGTTCTGCCCTTGCTGTCAGTCAATCTTCCATCCTCAAGTATTTGAAGCATCAAGTTGAAAACATCAGGATGAGCCTTCTCAATCTCATCAAAAAGCACCAGAGTGTATGGATGGCGACGAACGGCTTCAACCAGCTGACCACCCTCTGTGTAACCAACATAACCAGGGGGGAACCAATGAGCTTGGAAACAGTGTGCCTTTCCATGAACTCACTCATATCAAGCCTCACCATCGATTCTTCAGAGCCAAAATAGCAAGTCGCCAAAGTTTTCGCGAGCTCAGATTTTCCAACACCAGTTGGACCAGAAAAGATGAAACTGGCAATTGGCCGATTAGGACTCTTCAGTCCAACACGAGCTCGACGAATAGCCCTGCTAATAGCCCTGACTGCTTCATCCTGGCCAATAACCCTCTTATGGAGCGTCTCTTCCATCTTGAGGAGGCGATCAGATTCATTTGTTGACACTTTCTCAACTGGAATACCAGTCCAACAAGACAAAATATGTTGAATATCCAATTCAGTAACAATAGGGCCACCATTAACATAATCCAATGCCTCACTTATCTCCTTGCCTTTCTCTGTTACTGCTGAGATCTGTTTCTTAAGGTCCAATTCTCTGTCGCGTAATTTCCCAGCCTGTCCAAGATCTTGTTGTGTCAAGTTTAGTTAACAAAATTACAAACATTTGACCGCTGAGATCAATAATATTTACTGCAACATGCATAGTTATCATACAGATTTCCAGCAACAAAAACTTTGTACCTTCTCAAAATCTTGGCTACGACTAGCTTCATTCTTCTCTTTTGTTATCTGCCTCAGAATATTGTCAAGCTCTTGAGCTTCTTCAGGAAGCTGCAAATTAGAATCACCAAAAAAATAAAAGTCCTACTAACTGGAAAAATCCCAGCGTTTAAAAGGTCAGGTAGCAGTCTGAACCCTGAAAAAAAAAGTGAAGTGATACCTGTGCATGACGGAGCCGTACTGTAGAACCAGCTTCATCGAGCAAGTCAATTGCTTTATCAGGAAGAAAGCGATCGCTGAAATACACATAATTATGAGACATAACAGAAAAATATTAACTTATATTCACAGGGGAAGAGAGAAGTAGCATGCATATCACTGAAAACAAGTATCAATTGCCACAAAAAAGAAAAAGAAAAATACTAAATGAGTATTTATGACACTAATGACCATGGACTCCAAAATTCCAGCTACACGACATGTTTGTGCAATCAAATCAAAATGTGCACCTTCTGACTGCAATTTAGCAAGCATGCATATAACTCTATACTTTTCAGTTTAGCTGATGAATTCATCTGACAGAATATAGAATCTATAAAAGGGCTACCTACCTGATGTATTGGTATGATAGCTGCGCAGCTGCTTTCAGGGCCTCATCATTATACTGCACTTTGTGGTGAATCTCATATCGTTCTCGAAGCCCTCTCAAAACCTGTATGGTTTCATCCACCGTTGGTTCAGGAACTTTGACTGGTTGGAATCGTCTTTCCAATGCTGGGTCTTTTTCAATGTGCTTTCTGTATTCATCTAGTGTTGTGGCTCCAATGCACTGCAGTTCACCTCTTGCAAGGGCCGGCTTCAATAAATTTGCAGCATCAATTGCTCCTTCTGCTGCTCCTGCTCCAATTAAAGTGTGCACCTCATCGATAAACAGAATAACTTCACCACCACTTTTTTTTAATTCCTCCATTAGCAACTTCAATCTTCCCTCAAACTCTCCGCGGTACTTGGTACCAGACACAAGAAGACCCGTATCAAGAGTTATAACCGTCTTTTTGGCTATTGTTTCTGGAGCATCGCCACTTGCAATACGTTGAGCAAGACCTTCTGCAATTGCAGTCTTCCCAACACCAGGTTCTCCAATAAGGCAGGGATTATTCTTAGTCCGCCTACCCAAAATTTGGATGACACGTGATATTTGTTGTTCTCTTCCAACAACAGGATCCAACTTACCCTCTTCTGCTAGCTTCGTTAAATTGGTCCCATACTCCTCTAGTGTTGGCATTTTAGTCTTATCATCCCCTCGCCTATGATCAACAACAGCTTCTGCTGTGTTCTCACTGCCCACCATATGGATAACCTGTGTGCGAATATTACAAGGATCGACACCAGAATTCGCTAGAACAACTGCTGCTACACCCTCCCCCTCTCGAAGCAGTCCCAGAAGCAAGTGTTCGGATCCAATGTAGTTATGGCCTAAAAGTCATTCATCATTTTAGAAATGCAAACACTTGTTTCATGCATTCAAAGAAAATGAGGAATCACTAACTAATTACACCATAGGGAATACAAAGAATTTGATAGGGGTCGAATAGCCACAGTCATGCATACTTCTACATTTCAAACTTATTAAGCCTTTTTTAATTATATAAAAGTTTAAATCAAACCTCTTAACTATACGATGCAAAACTGCCAGCACTAAATAATCGTAGGTAAAGGTATGCACTTGAAATTCAACCAAAAGATCGAGCAACCATGCATGCAGTAAGAATAATATTATGAGGAGTTTACTGACCAAGTTGGCGAGCCTCTTCGAGTGAGAGTTCCAAAACTCGTTTGGCACGAGAAGTGAATGGGATCTCAACAGCAATAAATCCAGAACCCCTTCCAATTATCTTCTCCACTTGAATTCGTGCCTCTTTAAGATTAATTCCCATGGAGGATTTCAGAACCTTGGAAGGAAGACCAGTTCCTTCACCAATGAGACCCAAAAGGATCTGCTCAGTGCCCACGAAATTGTGACCAAGTCGTCTTGATTCCTCTTGTGCAAGCAGAACCACTTTAATTGCTTTGTCTGTGAACCGCTCAAACATGGCTTTAGGTACACATCTGCTAGCTCTTCCACTTCTAGCCCCCTTCCGACTTTCGGAACCCCAAGGGGTTGCAATTCCAAAAGAGTATTCCTCGTGGTGTAGGCTGCTAGGTGTGGCCACCAGCTTATCTAGGGAGTTAAACCTACGGAGTCCTGAGAAACTAGAAGCAGTACTAGTGCTACTACTACTCATGCACCTCATTCTCAAAGCAAGTGCTCCTCCTACTGGCGAAGAAGTACACATCATCTTCACTCTACTACTCTTTTTTCCACCCAATTCTTTAGATTGAGCAGTCCTAACTAGCCCACCAACCACACAAGGAATATTATTTGCTGAAGACAGAGCCAAAACCCTAGCCATGATCGACGGGCGATAATGATTAATATCACTCTGACTCTCCTCCTTATTACTGCATGAAACCTCGAGGGAGGCTGAGATAGAAAGAAAACGAGGGTCGAGGATCTTTCTTCGGAGTAAAGACTCCGTGACAGACCCCTATTCTCTATAGCGCGCGCAGTTGCTTGGGGAACGAAACCAAAACAGGGTGTTCGTTCCTCTCATAGTCATGATTTTATATTAGTTAGGGTTGAATAGCCCAATACGTACGTACGTAGACTTGTAAATTGATTGGCTTTTGATCCGTATCCACTCCGGATCCGTAGTTATTAAACCGGTTTAGACTGAAAATTTGATTAAGTCCGTTTATTTAATGAACCAAACACGGATTTAGATTTATCTGATTTTTTTGTTAATGATCCAATCCTTTTTTATAATAATTAAATATTATTTTTGTAGCAATAAAATATTATTTTCCTAAATATTAAAAATACTTATTAGCTTTAAATATAAAATAATAAATATATATCTATACTTACTATTATTAAGAGAAGAGGTTTTGTTAGTCAAAATCTAAAATTTTGACAGAATTGACCCTAGAAGAGTAGAAGATTAATAAACTTTGAGCATAAATTAAATCACAAGAATAATTGAGACATTTACAAAATGTATTTTTATTAAAAAAAAATTAAAATATCCACAACCCACTTTTCTCTCTCCCATTTTCTTTTAACCTTCCAATATTAGGAATATGAGATAATTAAGAGTATTGTTAATATTGAGAATTTTTCCCTATATGGAAATATGATGCATGTGTGCGTGTGTGTGTGTTTTTTTTTTTTTGTTCTCTTAATATTTTGGTTACCATTTTTTTTTAAAAAAAGATTTTAGTTACCTTGGTTTATCGTTCTAAGGAATATTTTGATTATGGAATTCAACTTTTGGTGATACTCTTGATTTTGTTTTAATATTTTATTAATATTTTTTGAAATATCAAGATAAAAAATTAAATAAATTATTCAAAATTTAAAAACATTCGTTTTTATAGGCGAATTAGATTAGCGAATCGGGTATCCGTTAATCCGCCTGATACGAATTTGATTGAGCTATCAATAACCTGCCAGATTATTGAATCGGGTCGGGTTGAAAATTTTTACTAGCTAATGAAAGTATTTGGAACAGCTTCGCAAATTAAGTTAGCCTAGATGCTCGAGTTCTAAACTTTTGAATTTTTAACTAGTGTTAAAATACTTAAGGTGTAGTAATGGCATAGAAACCTCGAGAACACTCGACGATGATATTAAAGGCCACAAGATGCCCGCAAATCAGGACAGGCGAAACTTAGGGTTAGAGTTTGTGGTTGTTTGTTGAAGAAAAACCAAGCATAAAATGCTAAACAAGTTGATGTCGTGTAAAAGGAGAATTCACCGCAAGCCGGCTTCTTGCTATGTCTCCATGAAATAAGGTACCAAATGTCATCGCCTTGATGGTTACCAACAACAAACCTAAAATTAGGGGTTACCTCAATAGATTGACGTAGAAAGCTCACATAGTACTTGTGAAGCCCAACTGGGATACAACGAGATCGAATGACACACTACTACATCTATCAACTCTACTCATTTTCTTTGGTACATCAGTTGTACTCAATTTTAATTTAATTTAAACTAGCATCTTGAACACACTCAGTACATGTCATTTAGCCTGTCGTTTTCTCTTAGGGAACTGTAAAACAATAAATTACATCCAAAAAAAAAAAAGTTGGCATGTTATTGGAGTGTCGCCACTAATGTCAGTAGTCCTAGTTTGGCAGCTTGGTGCAGAGCTACATGGGTTTGAGCTTGGAACTTCTTGGGTGGACTACGACAACATTGGTTGGGTCAGCCCTGAAAATTGATATGGGCTCTCTGTCTTGCTGGGCTTTATATTTAGGCTCATAATATTGAAAAATCACTGTTTGTGATACCATCAATTACTTTTTTCATTAGCTGGCTTAGATCCAACCATTTTTTTTGATGTGGTCTTCATCTAGTTATTTTCTTCCTTGTTTTATTTTCTAATATGCTCTGAGAGAGGGCTGCAGAAGCAATGGGGTCCAAGTCAATGCTAAATTAATACATTTTGTTCATAGTTTCACTGATTTTCATCTACCAAATTAACTATCTGCACTTCGCCTTTGGTATATATACCAACAGTCTTCTTCTTCTTCCTTTGGTTTCTTTGGAAACTAAATAATGATATTGATGGTGGTTTGGATTCCCAGGCGTTGTTTCCCGATAAGAATATGAAAAGAAAACACGTGTGCACAACCAAAACATAACCACTGGGCGCGAAGGTGTTGGGACTATCTAGTAAATTCCCAAAAAATTGAAGGGCAAAAATGTCATGACACTGTTCATTGAACAATAATTATAAGTGCAAGAATGTGCTAGTGACTTCTTGGAATTGGCTCTATCTTGCTAACTATGCAATTTGCGTCCTTCAAACCCACTTACATTCCATATGATGACCCTTCTGATTTCTCATTTTTCTATGATACTGGAGGAAGAACTAGAAGGCTTTGTTATCTTGCTACCGAGGTTGGTTTTTTATTTCAATTTATAAGATGCTTTTCTCTTCTTCAGAAAGCCGTAAGAATTTATGATTCATAGATGTAGGTTTTCAAGGTTTAGGGTATGGTTGTACTCATAATATATATTGATTGGAGTATGTTTGTGTAATTCATACAATGGCTTTAGTTCTGAAATGTTGGAACAAAAAAAATTAAGCAGTTTTATGAGCTATAAGACTTTAGCATATTCTTGTTTACAATGTATACAACACTTCTAGCCTTCTAGACAATTTTGCTCATGTATTTGGCCCTCTTATTTAGGAGTTAGCTAACTAATCTTTCACCAATCACCATTAAAATTAGGAATTTTTTTTATGCTTCTGATACTTCCTAGTCGTCTCCATATCTACTTTTAAGATGGTTACTTTATTAATGTCCTCATAACCTTCGACTTTCAGAGATTTTATGAGCATAGAGCTAGGTGAGATGCAAGTTGCATAAGATGCACCATTAAGACCATCTATGGATATCTTTGTTGTAGGGTGAGCTTTCGAGGCACTAGCATCTCTTTTTTCAAAAGCAGTACCATTTCAGTTTTATTTCAATTTTAAAGTTGAAATCCAAGATACAAAGTTACATTGTCGAAACGGCTTTTGACATTTTTTTGAAGAAAAAAATTTAGTCCATGTCAGTTTGTTAACCTACAAGTTAACATATAAACCTTTTAAACATTCATTCTTCATACTTTCATGTGGCACCGCAAAATACATCTTAAAAACTAGTAGATGTATCAAGTTGGCCCTGGGATATGTTATCATTTAATCATGACACTTTATCAGGTGTGTGATTGCTGAGTTTTTCCTTGAGTGTCAGCCACTATTTGATCTCTCTCAACTTCCTGCCTATCGTATAGGGCAATACGATCCTAGTCAACTTCTTGAAAATGTACTCTCTCTCTCTCCCCCCCCCCCCCCTTCATCCCTCCCTCCCTGATGAGAGTATATTTGCTATGTTTTTAACATTAAACTCACTACATTTTACCTAATTATTCTCTTATCATTTCTAACTTAGTTTTGTGTTTTTAGGTAATTTTGAGTCTAAAAAGGCAGGCAAGGAGGAAATTGCATAGAAATGACAAGAAATTGAGAAATGAAATTTTTCTAGTTCTACTAGGAAAAGGAATCCCAGTTGAAGTAGGAATCCTAAGAGAACTAGGAGTCAAGCTCGGAGAAATAATGAGAAATGGTGAAAATGGAAGAGTCCTAATTGGACTAGGAAACCTGTTGGCATTGGAAGTCCCGATGATACCAGTGTATTTGAGTGGGCTAGGAGGGCATAAAGAAATTCATGAAGCTTCTAGATGATATCATGGATGACATGTGCAAGGCATGTGATGGCAAAGCAATGAAGATTAGACAAGGAATCCTCATGGGACACAAGTTACGCATCAAAGTCATATCCTATTCAAATTAGGAAATCTGCATGTGCAGATCAGTCAACTTCTACAGATACCTGAGAGCAGCTCAGAATGATCTAGATAATGATCCTTATATGGTTGGAAAGCTACGGATGTCTAGTTTTCATATTTTTTACGGTTCGTCAATATCAATTTTCTTGAAGAAGTTATGGCTGATTTAGTATATGAAAGTCAATATGCCCGAGAATCTGTTTTGTGCAAATAAAGAGAGTTTTGGAGGTGAATATCTTTTGGACGAGTTTGGGAAGGTCTCTACTCCATATTTGATTTGCCTTTGAGGATATATTACAGCCATGTAAGCATATATTGTAGCCATGATGATGTGGACCAATAAGAAAATTGAAGAGGAAATCTACATCAACACAAAGAAGGAAAATGAATCAAATTTGAAGAAGGAGATCTAGTGTTTTCTATATATACTCACCTATGTTGGATGCCTAACACATCTTCCTTCACTCTGTTCAAGTATCTCTCTCCCTCCATATACGTCCATCAATTCCACAACTCTGAAATCATCAAAACCCAGAATCAAATTCATAATTCCTCCCCTTTACTCTCTAAATTTTGATTTCTCTCCATTGTTCAAGCATTGAAGACAAGAAGCAAGCTCCATTATCTCTAACACCACCTTGTCGTGTCCTCATCAACGCCCTCCATCCTTTTGAAGTCTTTTTTTGCATTCTTGAAGTTCTTCAAAAGTGTAACCATGTCCTTCTATCATTTGTTTTTGGTTTCTTTGTTTTGTAACGTTAAAAACAATTATACTAGCATTCTAGGTTTTTGTTTTAAATCAATGTTTCGATATTTTGTGAGAATAAAGAGAATGTTTTGATGTTTAGTTTCCAACAACCATGAAGCATGATGAACGTTTTAGGTTTCTATAGACATAAATTGCGATTTCTATATGTGATGAATTTAGATTGTTGATTTTGTGCTTCAATCCCACCGTTTATGTGTTTTGTGTTCTTTGGTTGCAAACTTAGAATATTGAGCATATAATTTAATCCAAATTAAGATTTGATAGCGTTCTAGGTCTTAATTGCTAAGTGGAAAACCTATAATTCCTTAGGTAAATCAATAATGAGTCTTGCATGCTTGATTAGCATTCCAACTTATGTGTTTGGCTTAAATCAGTCAAACTTTCATTGATCTTGGTGCGTTAAATATGTTTTGTTAGTGAGTAGCGTTCTATGACTAGCATTGCATGTTTAATAGAGTTAATTATGGTGCATTCATCTAGTTAATTTAACTAAGAAAAGTAATAAGGACTTTGTATGAGTTCATCTCTATACTTGATTAATTTCTTTCATCTACATATTTTGATCCATGGTTTATGATTAGATTATCTGTTTTTGTGTTAATGGTTGTTAACTTCATCTTACATCTTTTCTGTTCCCTACTTCTACCTCGATTCATGGTTTGATCAATCACATGTATTATATAGTTATATTAGAATACAAAATTTAATAAATCTCTCCTTATCTTGTAGTTTTTGTAAATATATACTTTGTTTTATTTTTGTACTTTGTGAATAATACTAATATGTTTAACATTTTTGACAGGAAGTATACCCCAATCCCCGGCTTAGAACGATACACTGCTTACTCTAACTAGAATTTGATGCAGGCTTTTAAATTGGCACTCACTTTGAGCGTACTACCCCCTCCTTACTATGTCCTCTTGATCATGTTGACTCTTAATCCTGAACATTATATTGTGCGCAACTTTTGCTCTACATGGTTGCTTATTGGTTTTTACATCATTATTGGAGCTCATGTATATGTGAGATAAAGCCTCTTGGTTTTGTCTTTTTGTATTCATACTATATATTAAACAAGTCCATCTTTGTATAAATTCAAAAGTTGATGCTATGATATGTGACTTTCCCCGATTCACTTTGAATGTTTAACTTTTGGTTTTTCAAGTGTTGAGGGTTGCAAGTTATGAAAGTAATATTGAAATGTTTGAGGTGCCTTGGGCCTTGGTAAACTAAAAATTCTAAAGCGGATGACAGGACCCACCCCAAATTTCACCCTGAAATCCGAAGTAGTCCTCCAGGGCCCACCTTAGAAGAAATTCTATCAAAAATTTAGCGAAACTTCTCCTAAAAGTGGACTACCCAAAACCTGTAGAAAGACATTTACACTTCTAATATCAAACAATATCTTCAACTCCTGGAGTCACCCTACTCCCCAAATCACAACATCTCCCATTTCAAATTATACAAGTCTCAGATTTATATATATATATATATATATATATATATATATATATATCATTGTTCTAAAAAACGGCCGCCTAGGCCGCTTAGACGGCGCCTACGCTCTCTAGGCCGCTTAGACGGCGCCTACGCTCTAGGCGTCACTTGCCAAATTCGATTTTGGCCTGGGAGAATGGTTTGGGCGCTGGGTTCCCAGGCAGCCGCCTAGGTGGTCTAGGCGGCTGTGTCTAGGCGCTGGGCGTTGATTTTTTATTTTTTTTTTCAATTCTCGTCAAAATCAAAGAGAAGATGAGAAAGAGACTTCTCCTCTGATTCGAAACAGCTGCAAGCTCGTCCTTTTAAGTCTTTGACCACCTCTCTCAGTAGCTTTTAGTCCCCTTGATTCAAAACTGAAAACCAAGATCTCTTATCAGAGCAACTGAAAAATCACAACGTCTTGAAATCTGAGAACTGAAACCTTCTTTTTGTGTAGTTATTTACCCAGTGATTGAACAACAAAGAAAGAAGAAAAATCGATGAAGATTAGAGAGAGAGAGAGATAAGAGAGAACCTAGAGTGGTGGCGATTGGTTTTGCAAAGAGGAAGAGAGGAACAGAATGAAGATGACGAAGAATAGAATAAAAAAGAAATGTGTGGCTCCTGTTCGTCTCAAGAGAAAAAAGGAATAGGAGAGTAAGTGGGACAGGTGTGTGCAGGCCAACCATTATTAGAACTTAGAGGCATAATTGAATACGGCTTCAATTTTCCTTTATTTAGTTAAACAAAAATTTAATAATCCAATTAAATATATATTTAGGATTAATTTCAGTTTACCCCCCTGAGGTTTGGGGGTGTCATCATTTCACCCCTTGTACTTTCAATTTTGAATTTTTACCCCCTAAACTTTCCAATTTCAATCAGCCGTGTCCAATTTCTACTATTCCGTCCAAATTGGACGTTAAGTTTGACTTTTGAGGGCTAAAATGGTCATTTCAACATAAAAAAAAATTAAAAAAATAAAAAAATTTATTATTATTTTTTTCTTTCTGTTTTTTAGTTTTTTTTTTCGGTTTCTTCGCTTTTTTTTTTCTTCGTTTATTTATTATTTTTTTTATATTTTTTTTTTCTGTTTCTTCGTTTTATTTATTTATTTATTAATTTTTTAATTTTATTTTGTCTTCAACCTATACAACACAAGTTATAATAGGTTTATGAAAACAAAAAATTACTCTAGGTAGTTGAAAGCCACTCGCTGGTCTACGATATTTGTGACATATCTCCGATAAAGTGAAGAATTTAGGATATATCCCCAATAAAGTGAAGAAATATCTGTAAAAAATAATTTTACACTTTATCTGTAAAAAATGATTTTACACAGATATTTCTTCACTTTATTGAGAATATACAGATATTTATAGGTAAAGTGTAAAATCATTTTTTACAGATATTTCTTCACTTTATTGAGGATATATCATAAAATTATTCAATTTATTGGAGATATATCACAAATATCGTAGACCAAAAATGATTTTACACAGATATTTCTTCACTTTATTGGGGATATACAGATATTTATTTACAGATAAAGTGTAAAATTAGTTTTTACAAATATTTCTTCACTTTATTGAAGATATATCCTAAAATTCTTCACTTTATCAGAGATATATCACAAATATCATAGATCAGCGAGCGGCTTTCAACCACGTAGAGTATTTTTTTTGTTTTTATAAACCTATTATAACTTGTGGTGTATAGGTTGAAGACAAAATAAATAAATTAATTAATTTTTTAAAAAAAATGAAGAAACAGAAGAAAAAAAAAAAAAACAGAAAAAATAAATAAATTATTTTTTTAAATTTTTTATGTTGAAATGACCATTTTAGCCCTCAAAAGTCAAACTTAACGTCTAATTTGGACGGAATAGTAGAAATTGGACTCGGTTGATTGAAATTGGAAAGTTTAGGGGGTTAAAATTCAAAATTGAAAGTACAGGGGGTGAAATGATGACACCTTCAAACTTCAGGGGGGTAAACTGAAATTAATCCATATATTTATTACTCTCTTATTCTATTTTTCTTTATATAGTGTTCATATGTACGTGTGTGTGCGTGTGTATATATATATATATAAAATAAAAATTAAAAAATAGAAAACCGCCTAGGCGCCGCCTAGGCACCTGCCTAGGCGTCTGGGCGCTAGTTTCCTGCCCACCGTCCGACTAGCGCCTAGCGTTTTTTCGAACCTTTATATATATATATATATATATATCCCACAAGTTATTAGAGCAATTCTAATACACAAAGATATAAAACAAAAGGGTAAAGGATCGATAGATCCTACAATCCGGAAGTAGTGACAACTATGCCTTAAATGTCATGTACGCCCGACCTCAACTAATCTAGCCTGCAAACTGGGCATTTAAAACCGAAGGACTTAGGGGAAAGTAATTAAAAAAAAACACGTTAGCATGAGTGGACAAAAATAAATAAACAAGATAATTTAACTAAACCAAAGCTTTAATACTTTCCCATAATTTGAATTATTTACAAGATCTCAATGCATGCAACGTTCATAAAATATATTTATCTCGACAAGTAAAACTCATGAAAACATACCAGCCCCGCTGGTTAAAAGAAATTGGACTAGCCCCACTGGTCAAGTAACAGTAAAATATGGGGAAGAAATTATCACTATGCAATGAAGGGAGCCTCCCAGGCTCTATGCTCAACTTACCCACAAATACATAGTAAGCAGGGAGGAGTATTAATAAGCTCGACTACATCCACATGAGGAGGAAAACTAATAAATCCACCCAGATATGGTAAAGAAAACAATAGAAAACCGAAAACAAGTAAAGCTTCCCCAAAATCTCGCAACAAGGCACGAGTATGATTCCAAACCGTACTCGAAAAATCTCATGAGAATATCAAATGAAATCAACGACGTGTCCTACACTCCAAGAGAATAATCTTGAATCAATAACAAATAGCGAAAACGAATTATAAATCATAAATCCAAATAATGACCATTTATAGGAGATAAACCATCGAAAGCTTAATGTCAAATAAAATAGTAACACAAATCCATTTCCGAATCATAATCGAGATAATTCATAATCGATCTCCAAAAATCATCTTTGCAAGCAAATCCACGAGACAAATCGAAATCAAATTCCCGAAAACAAATCATATGCTCAAGTTATAATAAAATGATAAATAAATAGGTCAATCATTATTTCAGAAAAATAATCACATGCACCATTACTTAAAACAAAAGCCCGTTCACAGTACTATTTAGGTGACCATGCATACAGGTTTCTGCGTCAAGCAGTAGCTCGATATGTCGCCTAGTACACAATTATATTTCGTAAACAACGAGTCGCAAAATAAATATGATTCTAAAATAAAACCCTTGTAAATCAACATCTCTATTTCTTCTCGGATTCAACCCAAATGATACGCTCAAAATGAGTGTCAATTTAAACCCTACATCGAATTGTAGTATGAGTAAGTAGGGTATCGTTCTAAGCCGGGGATTGGGGTATACTTTCTGTCAAAAACGTTAAACAAATTAGTATTATTCACAAAGTATAAAGAAAAATAAAACAAAGTATATAATTACAAAAATTACAAGATAGGGGATTTCGAAAGTTGTATCTAAATCTAACTACTAAATATTATACAAGTGATCAAACAAATATGAATCAAAGTAGAAGTAGATGAATGGAGCCAGTACAAATATAATTAACAACCATTAACACATTAAGCAGATTATCTAACATAATTTTCGAATCAAACATGTCATAGAAAGAAATCAATCAAGAACAAACCATGAACACATGCATAGTTCTTTTTACTTCCTTTAATTAGATTAACTAGATGAACGCACCATAATTAACCCTATTAATCATGCAAAGCTAGTGAGTGATCAATTCCCCAACAAAACACAATTAAAGCATTAAGAACATGTGGAAGTTTGATTGATTTTAGCAAAGACAACAAGTTATAACGCTAATCTTATCATGCAAAGCTCATTGTTGATTTACCTAAGCAATTATAGATTTTCCACTTAGCAATTAAGACCTAGAACGCTAGCATATCTTAATTTGGATGCAATTACATGGTTATAATTCTAAGTTGCGCACCAAAGAATATAAACACATAAAAGGTGGGATTGAAGCACAAAATCAACAAACAATCATGACATATTTGGAATTGAAAAGTATAATCTGAAAAACCTAAAAAAAAACATGCTTCATGGTTATTGGAAATCAATCTTTAACATCCAAACTTTAATCTAACAAGAATTCAAAACATCCAAAATAACAAAACAAAAATCTGTTTTGAATTACAAGAAAAGAAAACCGAAATTAAACTAGAAAATGACATGGTTACACTTTTGAAGATCTCAAGAACGCAAGAAAGCTTCAAAGATGGTGGAGGATGATGATGACTACGGCAAGGAGATGTTGATGGAGCTTGATCATGGCTTCTTGACTTGAAGAGAGGATGACGAACTTTTGAGAGAGAAAAGGGGAGGATTGTGTATTTGATTCAAGGTTTGATTATTTTTTTGAGTTGTGGAAGGGATGGACGTGTATCTTCAAACACGTCCAACATAGGTGTGTATATATAGAGGAGCTCTAGACGTCAAACCCTAGCTCTCCGTCTTCAATTCTGATTCTCCTTCCTTCTTTGTGTTGATGTAGACTTATTTTTGAATTTTCTCATTGGTCCACATCATTATGGTTGCAATATATCCTCAAAATCAGATCAAATATAGAGTAGAAACCTTCCCAAACACGTCCCAAAAGATATTCACATCTGAAACTCTGTTTATTTGCACAAAACCGATTTCCAGGCAGACTGACCTCTGTGCACTAAATCGGCCATAACTTCTTCTAAAAAATTGATATTGACTAACCATAAAAATATATGGAAACTAGACATCTTAGCTTGCCAATCATATATAGATCGAAATTTTCTAATTTCTGAGCTGTTCTCGGCCCTCTGTCGAAGTTAACTGATCTGCACAGGCAGATTCCTAAAAACTCTCGCTTTTTAGGATTTCCGAAATGTTCTCGAATCTTCTCCATATTGCACTGTAAAACCAACTAGAATTGTTTTAGGATTCCTCCAAGACGTCAAGAAGGGTCTAGAAACTCATGTGCAAGCCACATGCTTCAATCTTTGGGCCAGGCTTCTCAATTAGACAATTTCAAAGCTCATTCCTTCAATTGCCGAAATTCCTTGTGCATTCTAGAACATTCTTATGCAATCTTGAGTCATCTTGAAGCCACAGCATCTCCTCGCACCACCAGGACTCCTAGTGTCATCAGGTTTCCTAGTCCAACTGGGACTCTGTCATTTCTCATTTCCGAACACCATTTTCCCGAGCTCACTCCTAGTTGCATTAAGATTCCTACTTCAACTGGGATTCCTTCTCCTGGTAGGATTAGGAAAGCTTCATTTCTCCATTTTTGATCATTTATGCGACTCATTTCCTCCTTGCCTTCATTTCCTTCATTTCTTGCTCTTCTTAGTTCATTTCTTGCGTTTGGAGCTCAAATGTACCTAAAAACACAAAACTAAGTCAGAAATGATATTGTTAAGAGAATAACTAAGTAAAATATAGAGAGAAATGCACTAAAAATATAGAAAATATTCGTCCGATCACCAAACTTTACCACTAACATCAATTCGTTATTTTAAAGGTTCTAGGGCAGAACAGAGAGAAATCCGACGGTCAGATTCTCATAGATCGATAACTGAAATTCTAAACTTCAGAAATTCACAATCGATATCAAACTTCTCCGATTTCCACTAAAATCATATCTGCAAGTTCTACAACTCACAATTAGTTTATCTAGCCAAAAACCAAAAATTAGAACGGGCCCTACGCGCCTCCACGCACCACTAATAGTGGCCCACGCGCCGCTGGCCAACTCTGAATTGGGTCACCAAATTCCATCCACATGTTCATCTCAACAATCCTAACAACTTACTCAACCATGCCAAAGCTCAATTTCAATTATATTTATCGAAATTTACCCCAAAAACCCTATTTCTTCTCACCGTCGATTCATCGCATTCCGACAAAATTGAAGCTACCCACTAGATGGCTCGAACCACAGAGAAGAGAGATTCAAGATAAGGGTGGTGGCGTGGGCGGAAATGGCCAAAAATGGGGAATCGCTGGAGACCCGAAACGTCCTCTACAACTTTCATGAAGGAAATTTTCTCAAAAACTAACCCGAACAAAAAATCAACTTTTAGGGCCCATAAAATATTGAAACAGAGTCAAAAGTAAAAGTAAATGTAGTTTATCGTCCTAAAGATTAATAAACCGACAACTTGCGATCCGGGATGTAATAGTGGATGTGAGATGGAATGCCAATCCTCATTACAAAGTTGATGAACTGAATGAGTGCCTCGCATTCCTGACGAGATTTGCTTCCCTTACCTTGGGGATTTGTTAACTGGGGGAACCGACTTGAAGATAACGCCGATGGGCAAAGAGTATTTTATGGACCAAGGTCCACCTGCACCAAGCCATTACGGTGCGTTTGTAAGACACGCGCGGTTACCAAACCGCGACTGATTATGCATAGTTTTGGATGGGTACAGTTGACATACACATGGGAAGCACGTGATAGCAATACAGCCCTAAAGCCTATCTTATAATCTCCGATTGATCGATCCCTCTCTCTCATCATTCTCTTTGTCTCTCTCCTCCGCCCTCGAAATTGATTCATCAGTATCAGATTGAGGTAGCGAGTTCCCGTTGCAATGGGAGGCACCTGATCAATATCCTTCTCCTTGTCATCGTCATCTCGCTCATGGATATCCTTCTTCTCCAATTTGATTAAGCCCCTCCAATTTGATTCACATCCCCTATTCGTAAATTGGAAGGTGTTGATATATGTTGTGGTTTTGAATAAGTCACTTGATTGGCGGCGGCATATTGGGTTTGGGTAAGCTGCTTGACTATACTTTCCCAATCACAAGGTGTTCATATATTGGGGTTTTGGAATTTGAAGTTAGGGTTCCAAAGTTTGAACCTTTAATCTGTAATTATCTCATCTAATTTTCAGGTGTGATTGCACCTGGCTTCTTATGTGAGTTGTTCTCAGTTCTTCTGGGCTCGGTTCTTATGTGATTTTGGTTTTCTTTGAATTGATCTCTTTGTCCCTGTTTTAGGGGTCTTCGAGTTTGGGATTTGAGTGGTTGATTGGGAGGGGTTGAAGGTGAGGTTTCGAGTTTGGCTTTCAATTGAGAGGAGAGGATATTTAGTTTTTGGGGTAAGTTGAGTTTTCGTTCTTCCAAGGTTTGATTTGTGTCCTTGTTTTATAGTTTATTGATAGAAGCATAAATGCCATGTTTATAATGTCTAACTCCTTCTATTGTGCTAAGTTATTTCCTTTAACCTGATCAATTTAACTTAGTTAGTGTTTTCTAGGTAAAATGGAGTTTCAAAGACTAGAAATGCTACAAGGGATGCAGAAATGCGCATAAATAAAGGAAAATGAAGAAATGGAAGTTCTCCCAGTTTGATTAGGAAAAGGAATCTCAATTGGAGTAGGAGTTTGAAGCTGACTTGGACTAGCAGTTCTACTTGGACAAGGAAACCCAATTCTACTCAGATAAGAAAACCTAGTGTGACAAGGAGTCCCTATTGGATAAGGATTACTCAAGAAGGTTCCGGAAGAGTCCAGAATATTTTGGCAAAAGGAAGTAGGTATTTGACTAGGAAACTGCATATGGAGTTCTACTTGCACTAGGAGACATGTGGAGGCTAAGAGAGCTAAAGGAAGGATCATGAAGCATCTAGAAGTGGCGTGAAGGACATGTGAGAGGCATGTGACTACAAAGAAATCCTAATTGGACACAAGTTATGCTTTAAAGTCAAATCCATTACAGATTCAGAAATATGCCTGTGCAGATCAGTCAAATTCAATGGAGTGTCAAAAATAGCTCAAAGCTTGGAAAATTGATAAGAGCACAAAGTGTGACATTTTAATTATATATTTTCCCTCATTTTGCTAAGTTATTCTCTTAAAATTAATAATTATAACATAGATTATGTTTTTAGGTACTTCAAGGACTGAAATGGAGAAAACAAGCGAAAAAGAGCAAAAATGAGAGTAAATGAAGGATGAGTTATTTTAGAAACTTTCCTCTTTCATTTTAGGAAATATTTCCTATTTTGTTTTAGGAAACTTTCTTCATTTGAACTTTTCTATTTCTGATTTTTATATTTTAATGAGAGTCCATCACATTAAGAACTCTTGACTGATGAATTCAAGGAAAACTTAAAACAAAAATCATGAAGAATTCAAGGAGATAAAAGGGAGTGTTTATAATCAATATTTATTCTTGATTATCTTATTTACTATTGATTATAAACTCTAATTAAATTCTGATTTTTCTTGATTGTAGGAGTTTATTGTGTGCACAATTCTTGGAAGAAATTAGTGCAAATCAAAGGAGAAGAATAAGGGATGTATCTGGTCGCTATTCAAGGCATATACAAGGAGTCATTAAGGGGAAAAGAGATCAGAAAAATCAAGACTTTGTCATGAGCAAATCAAGCAAATTTTGAGGAGAAACCACCTCGAGATAATTGGCTATGATTGCATCACAAGAGATGAGAATTCCACTATAAATAGCAGCCATTCTCTACTCCAAAATAATCACTTCTTCATACAAAATTCAGTTCATTAGCTTAGCTCTCTTCTCTCCAAAACCCTCTCCAAATATTCAGAAAAAGCCTCTGATCGTGAAGAGCTTTAGGACTTCTCCAAGGCTGTTCGTGTTCTTGAAGGCCAAGCCTTGTGTTCTCTTGACGTTCTCCAAGCTTCCTTGAAGATCAAAAAGTGTAATTCATGGCCCTTATTTCTGTTTTCGTACTCTTTAGTATTGAATTTCAGATTTCTTTTATGAGCTTTATTATTGGAATTGGATTTTTGTTGAGAATGAGTTTATGTTAGTAATTTTCAGATTTGTTTCTTTATGTTCTTGATTTGTTTATGATATCTTTATAATCTGATTTTGTGCCATCCTTTATATCTTTAAGCATATGATTTTGGTTGAACAATTATGTTAATCTGCAGGTTGATAAAGCCAAATTTGTGTTCTGATTCACCTAATCTTTTTAGGGCAGAAATTAAAGTGGTAAAGGCTATGTACAATGGTCGAGATTATATGCTACATGTTTGTGCGTTTGTAACTTCTTATGGATGCATACATGTTTGAATTCAGAATTCTAATTGCACTTAATGATTCATATTTAATGTTGACGGATGCTCTTCAGTATTAACGTGATGTTTTATATGAAATATTTTGAGTTACGGACTTTTCCTAACTTAGGAGATTCAAAAGAAGAATTAAAGTGGTACTCGATCTCTTCAGACTTGTACTTCGAATTCATTTCTGATATTTAGTGTTGGCACGATTTTAGGTTGTTTAGATTGAAATAATTCATTGCATGTTGATATGGTTTGGAAATTCTGATTTGAGTGTGAAGAAGTCGATCACATGTATATATTTATCTTTTTGTTTTATTTCGTAGGAACTTAGAAGCCAAAAGTTGAATCCCCCCTTTTTTATGGTTGTTTCTTGTGTAAATTTGTAGATAAATACTTGTTAATATTTGTTTTATTAATTACTAATTTAAATTGACCTTTTTGTTTAGGTGTACCCTACAATCCCCGGACTGAACGATCCCTGCTTATCCTATACTAACAACTACATTTTGCAGGGTTAAATTGTGAGGCTATTTTAGCCGCATCAAAAATTATGACCTTTATATGATTGGAAAGCTATGGATGTCTAGTTTCCAGAGATTTTACGGTTTGTCGATATTAATTTTCTAGAAGAAGTTATGGATAATTTAGTGCACTGGGGTCAATTTTGCCGGAAGTCTGTCTTGTGCCAATGAAGTCCTAAATCAACACAAACTAGGAGAACTCAAGTAGGAACGAATTGGGAGAGATTTGGGGCGTCTCCCTATATAAACCTAGTGTTTATGACATCTCAAGGTGAACAATTTTCTCCACAATTTTGATTTCTCACTTGTTTTCGCTAGTTTCAGGTTTTCACAATCTTCAAGGAGCTTTGCCGTGCCTGCCTCTCCATTGCCATGTTCTTCACTTGTTGCCACACCTTGGAGCTGCTTTGGATCTTTGAGACATAATTAAGGGTTGTTCATATGCTCTAACATATATATATTCATGGTTTGGTGTAATTGTTAGATAGATTTTCTGCTTTGGATTTTCTATGTGTGAACCTAAACTTTTGAGTATGCTATCTTATTTTTGAATGCAATTTTGATGTTCTTTTCAATGTTTGATGTGTTTATGTGTTCTTGATCTTGATTAGTTGCCGAATATATGGATTGTTAATCTGATTTTGTGCATGTAACTTGCTAGTAATTAGGTTTATGCTTTGTAACCCTAATTCAAATAAGTAGTAAAGACTTTCTTTGAGTCGAAATCGGATTATGCATGTGATGATAAATTTGACTTGCTTTGAGTGCTTGGATTCGCATGTTTATCAATTCTTTCTTGAATTTAATGATTTGAAAACGAATTTTCAACGCAGTTGATTTGATTGTGTGATGTCGGGTTTTCAAAATAGATTGTCTTGGTGCTTTGATAATTCAATTGATTAAAGAAAGAAAATAGATTGTCTTGGTGCTTTGATCATTGTGTCTTGGTTGATGGCGTTCTTTGGTGATTAAGAAAGATTAAGATGCATGAATGGATTGATCTTGAATGGTTCTTGATAAATTATTTTCGAAAATTCTTCTTTTCACACCTATGTATATAAAAACGATTTTATTCTTTTATTTGTTTTCTGAAAATTTATATTTTGATCTTTAAAACCCCCCTTATCTTTTATGTTTTGTGTTCTTGTAAATATGTAAATCGGTTTCGGTTTTTAGTATGCATGTAAATCGTAAATAACATGTTAATAATTTGAAATATATTTTAATTTTGTGAATAGTATTTTGTGAATAGTGTTTTGGAGGATTTGTTTTGGTGTTTTTTAGGAATTGTGTTTTTTAGAGATTTTTGGTGGTGTTCTTTAGGGATTTTGTTTCCTACATGTATTTAATTAGTGTATGATTAGTATTCCTTGTTGTATATGGATTCCTAATTTGACTATGACTTGTAAAATGTATTCTAGTAGGAGTAGGATTCCTAAATTAATTCTATCTTGTATTCCCTATATATTTCGAATTGTTGTCTATAAATACATATTATTTTCGTTACCTTTGTATATTCTTCTTCTCTATTTTCGTGTTACATGTAAGTACCCTCAATCCCCGGCTTAAACGATCCCTGCTTATACTATACTAACAACTTCATTTTTCAGGGTTTAAATTGGTGACTCTTTTCGAGCGTATCATTTATTCTAATTGATTGTCATTTAAAGTGGAATGTGCTTCGGGTTCATCTTTTTCTTTGCCACTTTTGTTTTGGTTAGGGATTGATTGTCTATCAGTAGTTTGGTTTAAAAGTCAGACCTTTGGCTGCACAATATCTCGTGCGAGAACTATAGAATATAGTTATCTATTTTCAGTAAATAGATAAGAGTGTTGTGAGAAACATTTGATCTTAATATTTGATGTTAATATTTGATGTTAATTTATCTTGAATGTTAGAAACCCCGTCTCCAAGCTCCAGGTACGCGATGTTCATTTGGACTGGGTGTTAAAAACCCGGGCTAAGGAGGACAAGATGGTCCGAGTCTTCCTTCTGTGTTTCTTGGGTTCAACTCTGTTTACCGGAAGGACAAACACCATCAATCTTTAGTTCCTTCCTAGTTTGAAGGTGATTAGTGAAATTGGGACGTACAATTGGGGTGGACCAGCACTGTCCTCTCTCTACCTCCATATGGATTCACTAAGTCGTGGAAAGATCGAGAGCATTACTGGATTCTGGAGAGCTTGGGAGGTATATCCGCATTCTTACAAAAAATATAAATATGTTTCATAAACTTGTTCAAAACTAGGGCTCTGTACATGTGCACAAATTACGTCATTGTGCTTGTTAATTATATATGTTGATCATGACATGTGACTATTTAGTTGATACCTATGTTGCAGATATGAGCTTGCGAGTACTTGAAACCGTTGGCTCTGTTACATCCTTTGGGCGGAGATGACCGCTGGCCTCGGGCAACTCGTTGGTTTGGTGGAAAGGATATATGAGAGTGTGCTCACAACTTGAACGATTTCAGAGTCACACTTAGGTCCCTTACTCCTGATCAGGTATAGCAATGCGTACATGATTTACAGTTTCATCATCTTATGTAATAGCATGATAGTTGATGTTTGTTTTATATATAGATGGTCAAAGACCCTTGGGTGACCACTGACGCATCTACTCCGCATTACGTTCTATCTAGCATTCCAGCAAAGAAGCTAAGGATTTTACTCAAAGGGCCAGCTGGTTACGCTTGGTACTTAGAGGAAAGAGTTTCCGTTCATAACCTTAACATCACTTCCCCCCGTGTACCAAGACTACCACCTAGATCTATGCTGCGTGATTATCGCCCCCTTCCTAAAGATATTTCTCTTGGTGTCATTGGTTGTGATGCAAATCAATTCTTAATGGATGAGGATGCTGACTACGATAAATATCAAAATGAGTATCTGGTTTATAAGCACCATACCATCTGTACCGATGAGGTTCATATCTATATTTCTTCACAATTAAGGCTTTTTTGATAATATATATTAATTCGTGTAATGTTTTGTGACCATAACTGTTTAGATCCAAAACCAAGAACACCACCCCAATGAAGAATCCATAGAGAACTGTAACCGTTCTATGCCTCATGAAGATGGAAGTTCAGACGCCATCAGTAGCATTACAATAGCTGCACGCACTATAACTGTTGTAGGGTGAGAGAGTGACAATTGCGAGGTTTTGGAGATTTCTAGGGGGTTGAAAACCCCTACCCTTCCCTTGCCATCATCAGCTAAATATGTAAGTCGCTTCCACATTGATACTTCAACCTGCAATAGTTAAATAAACAGTAACATCAAAACCAAAGTTATATGCCTTATTTCGGTCTATTCCTTTTTAATGTTTTGCCCATATACTTTAAACTTCATTATTTATCAGTCACTTTATGCAGTGTCAGTGTTGTTTTTGAATGACCTAATATATAAGGAATGATAAATCCATCCTCCTTTCTAGGTGCATGCATCACAAGCGTCCGAGTTACTGAACATAATAGCTGGTCAAACATCCCTTATTTTCAAGTTATGCATGGATGACAATCGCGAATACCAAAGAAGGCGAGCCTTGGAGTTGCATAATTTAATCACATCAACAATTTATAATATTACATCTACTGTTATATTATACATGATTATACTAGAGGTTGACGTACCCTTAATTTTTTTTGCAGGATCAAATTGTTGCCAACAATATCCTTCCTCCCGAGCATCGGACCGCTGGTCGTTCCTCCATTTCTTTAAGCCTCCTTCAGGTATAAGAACATGTTTTGTACCGATTGAATATAATTTAACTTTCTCCATTTCATATGACCTATAATTCTGTGATAATTTTACCAAACCATCATTAATTATGACATGTTTTTAGTTCATTTAAATTAATTACATATGAACTTGTTTCCAGCATGATGATGCAGATGACATAGGTGATGTGCATGCAACTAACACCGATGAGTGTCAGCATGAGGTTGATAGTGAAAATTTAAGTCCGACCGATAACACTCAACCTTGCAAAAAAACAAGGAGGGTTCAATAATGCATAATGGTAGTTGGTAGTAGTGCCGAAACTTCCATTCGAACAAGTTTTTAGCATTGTGTTTTGACTAGACAGTTTATATCTATATTTTTAAACAATGGTATGATATGCCCTTCAAGCAAGGCTTGGCCATTATTTTTGTATGAGTTACATTTGTAACATGAACTCCCTGTGACCTGTTCGACAGTTGCCCAATCAGCCATGCATTATTTTGGAACTTACGGTTTGAAACGAAAGTTAAATTAGTCTGTTTGGAAGTTACGTTTCCAAACAGAAGTTCACTTAGTCTATTAAGCATTTTCCTTTTGATCATGTATAATCTTTTGGAAGTTGCACAATGTAATGGCACTTCAGATGGCCTGTTCCGCAGTTTCGTGGTCTGATATTCGTACTGTCTCCAATGATGTTTAGTTAGATAAGTTACTATTGATCGGGACTCGGTTATGCTTCATATTCCAATATATGGGTCTAAAATTGACAATCATGGTAACACA
Source organism: Rosa chinensis (assembly GCF_002994745.2). Lineage (NCBI taxonomy): Eukaryota > Viridiplantae > Streptophyta > Magnoliopsida > Rosales > Rosaceae > Rosa > Rosa chinensis. The sequence goes on along the minus strand of NC_037091.1, from coordinate 27,258,018 downwards.
TATAACCCAATGCATGCATGTTATTCCTCTTCTATTTTCCTTCAATCACACCTACAGTCGAAATCATTTTGTCTATTAATTTGCATAATTGTGGGATGCAAAATGAGTCATCAAACTGCATTCAAGTCAACTTGTAATAGCATCAACACACTATCACTTCCCACTCAACTCTATATCACTTCCACCATCGTTGATTCCCATTATCCGAGCAAAGTCCTTTGTTGAGATAACATGGTGCTGTCCATGAATGTTAACAACTTCATTCAACGGATCCAACTCCTCCACTATTAGTTGGCAGACTTTCGGGTGCAATGTCGGAGAGTCTATCATCTATATTGACCCAAATCCAATCTCGTAAATTGCCATAACTTTTTTAATAGACATTGTCCGTACCGTATCGTTAAACAACTGTGGACTTAGCACTTTCGTCTTCCTAACCAAACCATCTTCGCCCCTGATCGATATTTCATCTTTTCCTTCCAAGTTATAGCTTTGTTTTGAACATTCCCCTGCTTTTCTTTTAGTTCCCTGCATTGTGGCAACATATATGGTCAATGAAACACGTTTACATGGTGGAAAAAAAATTTAAACAAAAAAATTACCGTTGTCATTTATTGTTGACGAGCCGCAACATACCTTGCTAAATTCACCGAATCTCATTATGCCCCTACCTCGATGATTGCTGACATGAAATAGCATTCCGTTATTATCAATCATTGCCTTCAAATTCAACAATGTCATAAAAAAACATGTAATCGAAGCAGTCTTTTATTTAAGAAGTTTTAAATTTTGTTCAACCTACTAGGGGTAATTAACTTCCTATAACAAAATCATTCTATGATATATCACAACCTACAGACCCAGCTCTACTTAAAGCTTCATTTACAACTTTTTATGGGCCAACTACACCATATGTAGTTTTTGTTTTGAAATCCATTAACTTCCATTTACCACCCGTTGTCCTTTCCTGCTTCTCTCAAATGATATAATATAGTGACCTTCATTTTGAATCATTTTGTTCTCCTACTCATTCATTTTGATGTGGGAAAAGTTAACAACCACCACATGCCATAAATAGGATAACACCAAAAACAGTCAACTTCTTCTTAACTCCTGTCCGTTTAACTCCCATATTATTCCAACTGCACTTATCCATGTCTTTAATATATATCAACAACTAGATTTTAATATAGAAAAATTCAATATTGATAAGGAGCATTATGGTTGAGCATGCCAATAAACGAATAAAAGATACATACAAAAAGGTCCTTGAAGACAAACCCTTACTTTCTTAGATGCTGGCAATCCACACATTGAACCTACCACTATCGACAAGGCTTGGCCTACAATAGATGCGGTGCGTTCCTTATCTTCTTCACACCATACGAGTCGAGCCCGTGACTGAACTTTCAACTTAATGACTAGGTGAGTGAATGTTGATAGACTGTGAGTGAATGAAAGATGAAAGAGAAAGTTGCTTTAATCGGTTCCTTATCCATTCCGTTCAATGTTTGTGGGTGACAACTAGCCCTTCTATTATTATCACTTCCCTAGTGGCATTAATAAAATATGAAAATAGAAATTGGTTTATTCAGCCCACATTGGTGTTGAACTTGTGAAGTGCAATTTGCCCATATGCTTTGATGGCCCACTCTGGCCATAACTAAATCATATGATATGTGTTACTGAATACTCAGACCACACGTGATTTAATAAATTACATATAGCAAATAGATATATCATATGGAACAAGTCATATCTTGTCACGTAGGCCATATCTTGTTAAGGATTAAATATACTCTTGACGATGCGATATCCATTAGAGGAGGCAATATATTATCAAGGAAACCATATCTTGAGAATGAGGAAATATGACATCAAGTGTTTGTCTTTGAAATAGAGCTTGAAAGGGTATATGATCTCCTGTAAATGAGGGATAATGCATTTATTGTAATGATCAGGTCTTCAAACTTAAATGTAAATGCATATGTTGGGTTCATGGCCGGTTGTTGAATGTAGATAACATATTGGTCAGTAGTTAATAACAACGGTGCATGCAATTGCAGCAAAGAACAATCATTTCAATACATCAATAATATTTTATGGTCGGATTTTGGAGTATGAGGAAATTTTCTTGACCTTATTATGTGAGATATCATAATGAATAGACGTGTCCCTGCATTGATATACATAGCCATTTTAGCTAACAGTGGACTAAAATAAGGACAAGAGATGGCTGACAAAGAATAAATGACAAGTCCCTACATTTTCTCCAACACCCACCCGTGTTCTACACAATCCTTTGATTGCAGTCCTTCTCCATTGTGACCTATGCATAAAGTATGTGCAATGGTTCAATATATATAAATGATTGTTTCCACTAAAGTCCCCAATATTAGAATCTTCAAAAGGTAACACTGCCTATGAATATTAGACAATAGATGGGTTCTCCTGGAGGAAATATCTTCCAAAATCAAATACGAGCTCCTTCGACGAATATTGTTGCTCCTCCACAAGATAGTGGATTCAGCCTAAACTAAAAATAGGGTCACAAATAATTGATTTCAGCATTTAGGAAGGAAGGACGATCGCAGCGGATATTGTTAAAACAGCGTCTACGATGGAAATCCATTATTTCTCAGGGACGTTATATTTTCTAGTCGACAACATATTTTGTTTATTGACAAAATATTGCATGCCCGACATGATATGGCTTCATCAAGTATAAATTTCCTCCTCGACAACCTAGGTGGACACGGATGATAGTTTAGTTTATTTTTTAATTTACGAATAAAAAGGTGCATGAATGGATGTGTTGATGGCATGAATGTGTGTTATGTTATATTGATGGTCAAGTTTGACTAGTGGGACACAATGGTAGTTGCTATATATATATATATGTCTTCAAACAAAATAATTTGGCACAAAGCAGAAAATTTCTAGATATCCTCTCATCCAAGAACGCAAACTACCATTGCTAATTACATTCATGAAGGTCAGTGAATTGTAAATTTCACAAACAACATTTGATGTGGGTGAGATCATGTATTTATTAAATTGGGCTAATGTCATTGTTTCCTTTATACAATCATGCAGCACACACCACCTATGGAGATGTTGCCCTACTTATTAAATATTGATCAATCACAAACCAACTTCCTAACAATGCAATGAAGGTACATGTCATTTCGATGTTTATTGTCAATGACATAAATATTTAGTGGACAGATAACAGTTTAAAAAACTGATCTCCCATCATCAATAACAGTATCCTGGTTTATGTGAAGGAAATTCCCTCAAAATTCACCAAGTATTTAATAGAAGAAAACTCAACAACCGCAACATTGACATTGATGGGGCTGCGTAAATCACGTATGACATGTTGAAATTGTTTACATGGGGAACCAAAAGTACTTTGGAGTAGGGTGGAAAAAATTTGTAAAAGATGTTCGTAATTGACAAGCTTCATTGGAGTTAGTAGTCCTATATGAGTGGAATATGTGATTCACAATCACACACTTTATGCAGAGTGGGAGCATGATGGTCTATTTACTTATGTTACCTAGTGGGCACCCTGCGGTTTATGTGGGACATCTTGAAGATTTGGAAGTAGTTTTCTTATACTGCATGGCAGAAGAACCAAACAAGGAAGTGGTACATAAGAAGATATTGAGTAATAAACTACTTAGTATAGATTTCAAGTTAAAGTCTCCAAACTGTAATGAAATTGTGCGTGAGAAATCCTTCCCATAATTTCATAAAACAAACTGTTAATAACATTTATTAACCAAGTTTACAGTTTACAAATGTAAATAATCAAATTGACCTCACTAACGATCTTGTTTATTAACCACAGGACGTTCCTAGAGGTAATATGTATAACACTTTGGCCATGTTTGTTTCCCGAAAAGTGGGCATTGGGAAAGGAAATACTTTCCTTTCCTGCGTTTGGGGACAGCCAAGGAAGGGAAACTTTCCCAAAGGAAAGGAAAAAAATGGAGGAATTTGGTTCCTCCCCCCCCCCCCCCCCCCCCTCCCTCGGAAAGTGATTCCTTTTCTTTCCAGTCAACCAAATATGGCCTTTGAGGAATCATCTACCATCTGTGGTTTTCATATTGGTGCTCACTAACAATCCTGAAATGATAAGTACGTTGATCATAAGGCAGCACGAGAGTCAAATCTATTTGTCGGACGGATGAGATGACTTTATTGATGCTGCGGGGATAGACCATCATCATACAATACTGTTTATTTTGGGACAAGACGGTGAAATGTTTGCCCTTGCATTCAACAAAAAAGATCAAATAATTGCAGCTGGAAATGATTGGGATGAGGATATTCCGGTGTAATGTATTAAACGGTTAAGTGAAGTTTAATTGATGACATTTATACTCAAAGTTATGTCAGTTTTTAATGTACTTGTATTTTGGGTTCAACAAAAGGCGTTGACCTGAATGTATTAGGTTTATCATGTGTGAATAGGAGACATCTTTCACAAAGAATTGATTTTGGTGAATTTGAATGGCATGGTTGTTTTTGGATAGTGGTCTGATATTATGGCACATACAGAGTGGAAGGGTTTATATGGCTTGGGTTATGTCATCAAATATTAAATTGGCTCCATGACATCATAAACGGACTTCCATATGGAACCAAATTTTTAAAAAATACCATATTCCATCCAAATGGTGAGGTTATGTTGTTCACTACTTTAGTTGTAGCTTGACAAGATTCTCGGGACCCCAAATGCATTCCTTCTTAGATTTGATAGAACGTACATCAAGATCCACAAATCTATTAAACAAATATTGCCTACATTTGATGAGGGAAATAGGTGGAAGGCTGAAAAATGACACAACTTCACGTTAACCCTCGTTTTGCTTTATAAATGCAAGAGAGCTATAGCCTTTTGGAAATTGAAATGACATTGTGATTTTTCAGAGATTATTATGAGGTCAAAGCCAGTTCAGCAACACCTTTTGCAGGTGTGCATGTGACAGGATTGTATGCTCATTGGATTACAATTGCAGTGAAGGAGAGGAAGGTGTACGATTATTCATTCAAACATCTGTGAGTATGAATTGAATCATCATCTACAAGAATGTCTGGAACAGGTAAGTAGAATCCATCTAATCCTATGATAGTCCTATACATATGTTGTTTATATGTTGCTTTATGGGAGATATCTTCAATTCATGTGAAGGATCTCTGATTTCCTATTTGAATAGCAGATTTAAAGAAGAAGAAAAAACCAACAAAATAAAATGTGCAAAAACAATTACTGAATGGAGATGAAATCCGAAGAAGTTCAGGTTGGGATAGGGCTACTATAATATAGTAAATTATCATTCAAACCTACAGGTTAAACGTTAGTAAGTATAGTATTATTATATAATAGATGTGGCGTTGGCTGACAGTAAGATTTTATAGGTGAAAAGCCGGTGAAAATGGAATGGAGCACAATTAGAAATATTATAAAAATCATCAATGTTGTACAAAGGCTATCTTTAACAAAGATTTTTGATTGGTTTCCACTAACCTACGTGGAAGGGTGGATTTATGATGTATGGTCATATTATCCTTATGTAAATTGTAAGGGTAGAGTGTGGAAGGGCAAGCTTGTGCTAGGAGACGGTGAACCTAGAAAACATATTGAACATTTTATGAGTGAGTATGTTCCATCTTTAACGAAGTTCCAAAACTGGAGTGAAGAGAGGAGAGGAGAGGAGAGCAAGGTACATGTCTGCTAAGGTAAGTAATGGAGACGAGATGAAGACCATCAAGGATTCAGTCCATAACAGGAACGATGATGAGGGTGGTTACCATACTGTGTGAGATGATGCCAAGAACTTCATAAATATGTCGACTTGGACAACGCAAGCAAAGGTGTGCAATCCCCCTCTTATTGAGGTTCTATCGCCAATTTGCACATGTGGTGGATATATGGTCCATATCCGGACAGGCGAAGGAACCGAGTATCGAAAGACATTCTGGATATGCAACGCCTCACTGGCTGTAAGATAATTCAATTTTGATTGTCCTTATTGAAAAAGTATGTTTCATTTAATAAATTGAGTCCTATATGAGTTTTGGTTCAATGTAGGCCGTAGGGAAGCGAGCATTTGAAGAAGTGCAATGCCGTACTAGTATATCAGTAGACAAACTCCATGTTGGTGGAAATCCAAATGAGGAAATTAAAGTAGATATGATAAGTATGATATTACGATGCCTTCTTTGATCAATGTTATTACAATGGTGTGCGTACTTGTGATTGCATTTGACGTATGCATTGTAGGATATGGTGAAAAGTGCAGCCTATAAATACAATGGCATGCCATATGAATGACCCATTTGCAATATATGTGGGATGCAAATGTGATCATACATATCTAAAGGAATATCCGAACACTACGGCAGACCGTACTAGTTTTGCAGGGGGAGCGAGGTAATCTCTGCATAATCATTGTGATGTGGTAGTATATATCCAGTCATGGAAAATTGAACCGTGAAACTTGGAGGTTTGAAATATTTCAAATATCTTTTGGTGGTCAGGTTACTTGCCATGGCGGAGGATTCATATGGGTAGATGACTGTAATGTGGGATTTCTAGTTGATGAATGATAACCAATCTCTCTCAATATTAGATGAATTCATACAGAAGGACTAGGAATGATCTTTTAGAGTAACATTTAAGTATTTGTATAGTTGTGTTTTCAGTTTGCACTAAAAGAAACTTTAATATAGCGAGTTTTACAATTAGTGTACATTGTTAAATGAACGCTTACGGTATTGTTGCTCAATAATATGACGTTGTTGACATTTTGTTTCTAATCCGACATTGTAATTGTCTTGTGTGGAAATTTCCAATTTGTGAAGTATGACTAAATCATAATTAAACAGATAACTACCGAACAGGGAATGATAATTTCTAAATGACGAACGAAACTTCCAAATGGGGGGTTGACATTTCTGGAAAATGGTAATGCAATTGGGAAATTACCGAACAGGACATTATAACTTCCGAAAGTCCAATGCAACTTTCATTTAATATAAGTATCAATCTTTCAATCGGCTTCGCATTTGGTTTGAGAAAAAGAATGCTTAATTTCGATACAACAACTCCAAAAAAAAAAATGTATGGATCCAAAATTCAACACCTGAGAGGAGTTTCGTGTCATAGGTTTATCTCAGACGATGTAGCCAAATGGTGACTATATCCAGAATAATATTGATAGGAGCATTTTAATGCGACGTTTTAACTGCATTTCCCTACATTTTTCTGCGCCATTTCCTTGAAAAATCCCTGTTTTGGAAAGTTTCCATTCTTTGATTGGGAAAGTTCCTTATTTTAGAAAGTTTCCATTTCTGTAGTTTTCATTTCTCATTTCCGGAAAGTTTCCATTTTCAGTTTAGGAAAGTTTCTATTTTTCATTTTTAGAAAGTTTCTATTTTCAGTATAGTTTCTATTTTCAGGACCTCCGAGCTAAAAAGTGGAAATGAACGCACGAATGGAAAGAGGAGCTTGCGAACATTAAGGCGAACAAATATGAGACGAAAAGGGTCACAGAAATGAGCAGAAATGAAGAAACAAGCTTTCCTAATCCAACTAGGAAACCCTGCGAAATGGAGGAAGGCTTCTCAAGCAAGTTTTCAACGCAACCATGAAAAAGAAATGGAAAAATAATGTGTTTTGACGTTGGAAGGAGACAAGGCTTGAAGTTGAAGCAACGAGGCCCAAGAACTCTATGGATTTTCGGCAAATTGGATCAAGGCCCATCAAAGCCCATGACATTAGGGTTTGTGACGCAAAACCCTAACCCTAAAGATGTTTTGCCGTGAAAACCAAAGAGAGGAGAGAAAAGTGGCGTGAAATATCAAGAAGAAATAAAAGATTACGCAAGAGATTTTTTAGGGTGAAGTTTATGGAAAGAAATCAAGAAAAAAAACACCAAATGGCGTCTAGATTCATTCCTAGAAACCCTAAGTATATTTTGACCGAAAATACAAGAAGAAAATCAGAAAATATTCAAGGGATTTCGGCAAGAATATATTAGGGAATCTTCTTGGAGTTTTGTGATTGGTTGGATGACACACTAGGGCTTATTTGGCAATTTCTCATTGGTGGAAGGCATGTGGAATTATTAATTTAATTCCTTGGTAAATAAATCAGAAAACTCACGGCTTGGAAGCCAAGACATGCCGTTCCCTATATATACAATCACCCTAGACGTTTCAAGGAACACTTTACAATTCAGAAAATTCTCTCTACGCGCGGGAGCTCTCTCCATTCTCTAGTTCAACCTTTGGCGTTTTCAAGCAAGGAAGGAAGAAGCAAGATTAGGCCGTGAGCATCATCATCCATTCCACCTTGAAGCCGTGCACTTTGAAGCTTGCTTTCAAGCTTCATTCGTTCATTGTTCAAGTTATTCATCCATCTCTCCATTCACGGTGTAATTCAACCTTCTTTCTTGTAATCACTTTTGATTCTCCTTGTTTGATTTCGTTGGATGTTGTTCTAGTTAACATTGATGTTTGAACAAGGTTTATATTCTGAAATTTTATGATTGAATAAAGGATTTTCGATTTCTATGTTGTGATTCCATAGTTGCTTATGTGTGATTGTTCGATTGAATTTGCTTTATAGATAACTTTTGTATTTTAATCTTATGTGGTTCGAAACACTTAGGGTTTTGATATGAATGGTGCTAGATTTAAGAACATGAAATCAACTTTTTGTTTTGTGTAACTTGAATCAAAAGTAGTAAAGGTTTTGGACAAAAATCGAATTCAATTGAAGAGGATTGCAATTAGGTGAACTTATTCATACTAAGTTGTGCACTTGAGTTGATAGCCTTTCTTGATGCTTCTTGCGTTGAATATGTATGATTGACTAGCTTTCTAGGGTTTGATTACATGTTTGATAGGATTAGTCTTTGTGCTTTCACTTAGATTAATTAGCGTTGAAAAGTAAAATATGGGAATTCGTTTGCTTTCGAATGTTTCATATGATCAACTCCTTTCACATGACTTGGAAGAACAATGTAGGGTTAATTCGAATTTAATCATGAATTTGGTTTTAATCTTTGTTTCTTACATATCATTCTTGTATTTGTGTTTTTGTTTATACTTAGTTTTAATTCTTGTTTTTAATTTTCGAAAAACCAAAAACCTAAAACCCCCCTAAATTCGTGAATAGTGTTTATGTGTGAATAGTATACTTTGTTTTTATTTTAATTGTTTAAATTGTCTTACATTGACAGGTGTACCCTCAATCCCCGGAATAGAACAATCCCTACTTACTTATACTACTAATGATATTTCTAGGGTTAAATTATATGCTTGCTTTGAGCGTATCAAATATATATGTAGTACGTACAAGCATATGGGAAAACAGCGTGATGGTTTCCCATAAAATATGTCAATACCACTTTCAATTTCACGAGATGCATCATAGTGAAATGATCGGTTACATTCAATGTACATATAAAACATATCATACAAAAAATTAACCGAGCTAGTTAATTAACAAACTATCAGGCTTGACAAAATATTTCAAAATCAAAAGGCAAACTAGTGCGCACATACAGATGTATGGGCGACAAACTTGCTGTCACCATGACCCTTGTGGTTAACTGATGCTGGAACTTTCATGTTATCTGGAGGTGGACAGGGAGGGTATTATGTTGTCATGCCCCCCAAAATAGGCAAAATCGCGGGCTTCTTCATTGTGGTGAAGCAAAGAATTAGTGTTCTGGCTACTACCACTAGTCTTGTATTCCTCCTCTCCGGGACAGGTGTGGTCAGCGGAGGAATCAAAAACAACATTGTAACGATGTGATTTATCTCATCCTTTGGCATCATTAGTAGCCTTGTCGCGTGTTCTGATCGGAATAATATTTTCTATGTTTTTAGCTAGTATCATTTTCCCTACATTTTACTTAGTTATCCCTTTAACAATGTCATTTCTAACTTACTTTGTTGTATTTAGGTAGAAATGAACTTCAAACGCAGGAAAAGAGCTAAAAAGATGCAGAAATGAGGAAATGGAGTTTTCCTGGTCCAACTAGGAATCCCAGTCAACGCAGGAATCCTGATGAGGCTAGGAAACCTGAAGGCATTAGGAGACCACATGGATTGAAGATGACGTGGGAGATATTATGGGAGATTAAATCTGATTTTTGCATGGGAAATGATGGAGATAATGTGAAAATCAAGGTGATAATCAAGGAGATTACGTTGAGAAAATCTTGGGAGAGTTTCATGGGATTGTGCAACAAGAAAAGGCTCAAAACAAGTCCAGATTCGTTCCTTAATTCCCTCAAGATATGTTGGCTGAAATTAGAGAATAAAATCTGCAGTATTAACGTGAAAATCAAGAGAAAATCAAGGGGAGGACATTAAGGATAAAGCCATGGAGAGATTTAAGAGAGAAAAGGTTCAAAATGTGTCCAAATTCATTGTCTAGGTTCATGCCTAGATATTTGGCCGAAAATTAAGAGAAAAATCAGAAAATAATCATGCAAAAATAATCTCCCTAAATCAAGGTGTTAAATTGGAGGCTTCCTGATTGGTTGAGTGACATGGCAGAGCTGACGTGGCATTATTTGATTGGTTAATGCTGTGTGGATCAATCTTGAAGACTTGGAGACTAAGTTGCCATCCTCCTATGACAGGACCCGCCTCGGATTTCACCCTGAAATCCGAAGAGGCCCTGCGGGGCCCACTTTAGAAGAAATTCTACCAAAAATTTGACAGAACTTCCCCTGAAAATGGACAACCCAAAACCTGTAGAAAAACATCCACACTTCTAAATCATCCATCCTTATTCTCCTGGAGCCACCATGCTCCCTATATCACAACATCTCACATCTCTCATTTCATAAACAATTCTGAATTTTAGAATATTAATCTCATAGGTTATCAGAGCAATCTAATATACAGGCGAACAAGAGAATAGAAAGCAAGATAAATGACCGATGCTCTTATAATGCGGAAGCTATGACAGCTATGCCTCAACCCCAAGTACGCTCGACCTCAAGCTAAACTGGCCTGCAAACTGGGCATTTAAAACCGAAGGGCCCAGGGGAAAACATTTAAAATCCGTTAGAGTGAGTGGACGAAAATTAAGTACTTTCAAATGTATAAGTAAAACTTAATGCTTTCCCAAGTTATTCTCTAAAATCTCGCATGCAGTAACAATCTTGAAAACACTCTTAATCACCCTCTTTACTGAAATCTCAATCACGTAACAAGAACATCTTGAAACCTCTTAAAATCTCATCCTCAATCCTTATAAAAATTCCCTTTTCATGAGGCTCGTTTGATGACTAGAAAGGACTGCTGTCTAGTCATCTCATGCCATCTAGGAGGGACTGCCACCCAGATGACGCATCGGAAGGGACTGCCAACCGGAATAGGAGGCGGTGGAGAGAAGGGACTGCCAACTAGCCACAAGTAGTAGACGGGACTGCCGACTAACCACAGGTAGTAGACGAGACTGCCGACTAACTACCTCATGTCATCTGGAAGGGACTGCCAACCAGGTGACGCATCGGATGGGACTGCCAACCGAGCTGTAGTCTGGAAGGGACTGCCAACCAGACTATTACCTAGAAGGGACTGCCAACTAGGTAAGATACGCATGCGCCAAAACTGGCCTCCTTAATAAACTGAATAGCCTTCTCAATAAACTAGAAACTGGAAACAACCTCTTTCAATTACTTGCTTTCAGAAAGAAACTCGCTGTTACTTCAATAAAACATTAAAAATTTACGGAAAGCATAACTTAGGATTATCTCGCTAAATCAAACCTCAATATCTCAATAAGTCCTCGAAAGCATCCTCGAAAGCATAAAATCAAATACTCTGTAAATCAATAAATGCTTTCGGAAAGAAAACTCAATCTAACTTCAAGGCTGATAAGTGCGGAGCTCAAAGCTCAATAAATTTCGATAAATCAATCATGCTCAAATATTCGATGAAACATTCGTACTCGTGAATCCTCATAAAAACCGATATTTGAAATCCAAAATTCTCATAATATTTTCTGAATCAGTCACTTCCCGAAAATCATTTCCCAACTCAATAACTCATGAATGACTATCTCAAAAATCTACTAAAAGCCCTCGGGAAGGAATTTCAATACTAATCTCGTAATCCATAAATAAATCTCGATAAATCAACGCTCAAATATTCAAAACATAATTAAATCTCAATTGGAAGAAAATAATAATACTGCATGCGGAATTAATTTAAAAACAAATGTCCACTCACAGTACTATTTAGGCGACCATGCATACGAGTTCCTTCGTCGAGCAATAGCTCGGTACATCGCCCTGTACACAATTATATTCCGTGAATAGTTATTCGACAAATTAATACGATTCCTAAAATCAATTCCTCATAATTACATCTCCACTTCTCCTCGGATGCAACCCAAATTATATCACTAATACCATTTCGTTAATTTAAAGGTTCCAAGGCAGAACCGAGAGATATCCGACGGCCGGATTCTCGTAATTCGATAATCGAAACCCTAAACTTCAAAAATTCATAATTAATTCCAAGCTTCTTCAAAATTCACCAAATTTCATAAACAACCTCTACAACAAATATAGGATTTAACTAGCTAAAAAAAAACATAATATAAATCACTGTTCATACACCGCACTATTCACCGTCGCACTATTCATGCGTGCCACTGTTTATGCGGCGCCCAACTCCTCCTCCGGCCACCAAATTTCAACCACAGAATCATCTCAACATTCTAAGCACTTTTCATAACTGTGACCAAGTGAGAAAATACCTTGAAATGCTCCAATTTTGCCGATGAACACAAACCCGGAAATCTCCAAACCCACCAATTTGGAAATCCTTCAAATTCACCTTCCAAACGTGGAAATTCCAACTAAAAGTCTTGAGGGAAGATGATCAGTGACTCGAGGCGCTCCTAATAGAGCCAATTTCACCGCCGAAGATAGCCGGAAACTGGGGAATTTCGCCGGGGAAGCAAACTGCTACAGTAACAATGCTTGCATAAATTCGGGCTTTTCCGGCCAAATTGCCGATACCCACTGGTACCATCGTATAGAGGAGGAAGAGACGGTCCAAGGACAACTGGAATCAAGTCAATCGGACGCCGGACGGTGAAGAAATCGGAAAAAGAAGGAGAGAAGGCGACGCGGGGGAAGAGGGAGAGAAAATCGGGGAGAGAGAAAAATGACGAGTTACCACAGTAACTCGTCCTATTTATAGAAAGTTACCATGAACAGTAACTTTACCATTTCGTTTATAACTTTCGTATACGAACTCCGATTTTTACGTACCACATATGCACGCGCTCGGTTTAACGTCCTCTACAACTTTCATGAAGGAAATTTTCTCAAATTTTGACCCGAACAAAAAGTCAACTTTTAGGGCCCCCTAAAATGTCGAAACGGAGCCAAAAAGTAAATGTAAAAGTCGTTTACCCATCGAAAGACTTGTAAACTGGTAAATTCGGGTTCGGGACGTCACAATCTCCCCACCTTATAAAAATTTCGTCCTCGAAATTCCATACTGTTGAAGTAGAGATGGGTGCACACGCCAATCCATAGTAAACAGTCATAAAGATGAATAGCACATCAATCGTACGGCCGTGGCGATGATAAGGCACAGAAAAGATGTGCAAGTCTGCTCAAATCATGTAGACATTACCTTTAAAACTGATCCAAAACTTGACCAATTAGAACATGGAGATCAACCCTTAGAAGGAACAATCCTCTAGCTGAAATCTAGTCAATTATTGTGATCTGAATAATCCTCACAGCATTCTTACTAAATTCAGTGTATTAGGAGGTAGATTTACTTCCACTCATTACTGACAGTCCTTAACAACTAAGGGAGAACATCGTCAAAGCATTATGTTTGAAGCAACCTGTAAATGGTTCAACTATTTAAGCAGAAACACCTACTAAAATTCTCAGAATAAAGACTCAAGGCTAAATCAAGGTCGGTTACTTGAACGAACTACACCTTGAAACTGCATAACGAAAATCAAATCTTCTTTGGATTAAGTTTTCCCTTTGCAATCTTAAGTCAACGACTGGAGTAGCTGATAATCTCGACAATCTCGATTACACAAGCAACCAAAAACATATACTTAGAACCCCAAATGTATCAATGTTCCAAGTTGGATACCCTTGTCTTACCTAACTATGTAGTAGTACATACTCACAAGTACACAACTTCGACGTCAAGAAACTTAGGTCAAATAATAGTTCAGATGACTCATGGTGTCAATATCACAAACTATTCAGTTTGAATAGTAGCATTCATACTCTTTTTCATACAACTCGTACAGTGAAGATCCACTTTCACCAACAACATGATAATACATTTACTCACACTTAAAACAATTTCAATTCGTACACGGGTTATGGAAAGTCCAACAGTTAATAAAACACCACAAGATGCTCACTGATAACCCACATGTCTGAAACAACCAATTTCCTTAGCAACCACAAAAACCACACTTCCTCTTTGTCTATTTGTGCTTGGATTTTTGATCGAATGTCGTGCACGTAGAGGTCCCACAGTTGTCAAGCATATCAAAGAGTAGCCTCGAACCAACCTATAAGTTCTTAATCATGAAGGTTATAGGGTCACTATACTTTCTTTGCGCTACTTTGATACCCAACTAAAACATTGATCAACGCCTTGAGATGACATCTAAGTCAACCAGAGAAACTTCTTTGATACATACCCTGCTGGCCATAAGGCGACACATTTCGCTTACCTGTTCATGTTCAAAATTTCTGTACCAGACTGCTAGCAAAGTAGTCCATTCTTTCTTCTCTACGTTACCACACCATAATATTCCAATAATCAACGTCAAACTTGCAAGTACTTGAGTATAGCGAACTCTCCTGGCATGGCTCAAAGCCGGTATCCCCAAGTGACACTGTCATCGCTAAACTGAGGATAAAGTAGCTGAAGATCCACCCTCTAACAACACTTATTCAATAATATTCCAGCTACAACAACAATTTCAAAAACTAATTTGCCCTAACTAAGATTGCACCAAAATTTCTCAATCCTCATCTCGCTAAGCATAAATCCAACAACACAACTCAACCATAGTCGCTCAACAATTTAGTACTTCAAGAGTCAATTGAAACCCTTGATAAAACCCAAGGTCCAAACAATTAATTTTTAAACTCAACTCCAACATCCTGCTCAGTCATCGTACCTACAACTTCCTATACTTCTCCAAATATGGGCCACCATACAGTAGAAATATCAATTAATGTGAGAACTAAATCTCAAACAGTTTAACCCATTCCACAAGTAACGATACCAAGGTAGTAAAACTCACTTAATTCCTTCAAAGCAAACTGTTAATATACGTATTCAACTCAAGCAGCAACCAATTTTCCTAGATGACAAAACGTTGTTCACAGAGTCTTTCCTCGAACAACAACCTTGATGCAAAACAGACACCTGTCCAACCTCTCATTTCACACAAAGCGGTACCTGGATCTGAAATTAATCCAACCACCTGGCGATCCAATTCCTTCATTTAATCGCCGTCGACATAGGCCACTGTACAGACATACCGCATTACGTTTGACCCACATATAACAAGAATTATGGTCAAACCTTAATTAGAAATATTTCCGGAGCCAATTGAGAAACTTATTTCCTCAAAGTTATCCCACTAACCACTCTTACAATATCACAATCTAACTGTCTAGCAAAAACTTCACCAACAATCTATCACAATTAATCTTCAAGGCTCCACAATTTATAACTCGAAACATACTCTATATCACAAGTAATTCCACTTGCACCATTATGAATACCCAACGAGATCACTACCACTATTCTCCAATTTTTAGGTACAACCATTTCAACCAAAACGGATAACCAATTAAGTACACGCAATAGGCACAATCTCATATATAAAAGTTGTTTCTCATCTTCTCAATTAAATACTGCCAAACATCGTAACTCGATTGTAAAGCTCTAAGCGTCCAACTAAATATTCAAGTTTCAAACATAAAACTATATCAAAAACTTAAATTCTGTCTATCTCCTTACTCAATACGATCCAAAACTTCAAAAGGATCAATTAAAAGTCAATGTATCTAAAATCAATTTCTTCCAATCCGGACAAAACTATATCCAAATATCATGGTCTGGTCAAAGAGCCAAGATAACCAGTCATGATTTCCAAGTAATCTCCAACAACTGTCAATGATATCCTAAATGTCACTTACATGACATATCACATCATGTATCACAACTCCTGGAACTTGGTTCAACGTCAGAACCATTAATATTACTAATTCCATTTCCATCAACAATTCTGATTCCAAAGCAATTTATAGCAAACAGAGACAGCCCAAAGCTATGTCCACTCAACTCTAACAATCAAACACAAAATCGAACTCCAGTCTTGCACCTTAAACCTTGCCCCAACAAACTTGTTGGCATCGAGGGAGAGATAACCACCACATTCCCTCGGATCACATTTCGTAGCATAACTCAAACCTGTAGAGTAATCTAACATCACCATCACCAGGAAAAGGTGCAAGACACGTAATTAATCTGATACGCAGAGAAATCCCTATGAGGTCGACGTATAAGAGGCATAGCACCTGAAGGAAAATCAACTAACCACGTACCTTACATACTTGATGAATACTTCAGCACCGAAGAGTAAACGATGGGGAACCGCTGCAGTCGGGCCATCACTCGGGAGGTACTGAGTAACATCAAGCATATAAGGTAACTAGAATAGAAACGAGTATACAGAACCTAACAACCTAATGCTCTGATACCAACTGACAGGACCCGCCCCGGATTTCACCCTGAAATCCGAAGAGGCCCTGCGGGGCCCACTTTAGAAGAAATTCTACCAAAAATTTGACAGAACTTCCCCTGAAAATGGACAACCCAAAACCTGTAGAAAAACATCCACACTTCTAAATCATCCATCCTTATTCTCCTGGAGCCACCATGCTCCCTATATCACAACATCTCACATCTCTCATTTCATAAACAATTCTGAATTTTAGAATATTAATCTCATAGGTTATCAGAGCGATCTAATATACAGGCGAACAAGAGAATAGAAAGCAAGATAAATGACCGATGCTCTTATAATGCGGAAGCTATGACAGCTATGCCTCAACCCCAAGTACGCTCGACCTCAAGCTAAACTGGCCTGCAAACTGGGCATTTAAAACCGAAGGGCCCAGGGGAAAACATTTAAAATCCGTTAGAGTGAGTGGACGAAAATTAAGTACTTTCAAATGTATAAGTAAAACTTAATGCTTTCCCAAGTTATTCTCTAAAATCTCGCATGCAGTAACAATCTTGAAAACACTCTTAATCACCCTCTTTACTGAAATCTCAATCACGTAACAAGAACATCTTGAAACCTCTTAAAATCTCATCCTCAATCCTTATAAAAATTCCCTTTTCATGAGGCTCGTTTGATGACTAGAAAGGACTGCTGTCTAGTCATCTCATGCCATCTAGGAGGGACTGCTACCCAGATGACGCATCGGAAGGGACTGCCAACCGGAATAGGAGGCGGTGGAGAGAAGGGACTGCCAACTAGCCACAAGTAGTAGACGGGACTGCCGACTAACCACAGGTAGTAGACGAGACTGCCGACTAACTACCTCATGTCATCTGGAAGGGACTGCCAACCAGGTGACGCATCGGATGAGACTGCCAACCGAGCTGTAGTCTGGAAGGGACTGCCAACCAGACTATTACCTAGAAGGGACTGCCAACTAGGTAAGATACGCATGCGCCAAAACTGGCCTCCTTAATAAACTGAATAGCCTTCTCAATAAACTAGAAACTGGAAACAACCTCTTTCAATTACTTGCTTTCAGAAAGAAACTCGCTGTTACTTCAATAAAACATTAAAAATTTACGGAAAGCATAACTTAGGATTATCTCGCTAAATCAAACCTCAATATCTCAATAAGTCCTCGAAAGCATCCTCGAAAGCATAAAATCAAATACTCTGTAAATCAATAAATGCTTTCGGAAAGAAAACTCAATCTAACTTCAAGGCTGATAAGTGCGGAGCTCAAAGCTCAATAAATTTCGATAAATCAATCATGCTCAAATATTCGATGAAACATTCGTACTCGTGAATCCTCATAAAAACCGATATTTGAAATCCAAAATTCTCATAATATTTTCTGAATCAGTCACTTCCCGAAAATCATTTCCCAACTCAATAACTCATGAATGACTATCTCAAAAATCTACTAAAAGCCCTCGGGAAGGAATTTCAATACTAATCTCGTAATCCATAAATAAATCTCGATAAATCAACGCTCAAATATTCAAAACATAATTAAATCTCAATTGGAAGAAAATAATAATACTGCATGCGGAATTAATTTAAAAACAAATGTCCACTCACAGTACTATTTAGGCGACCATGCATACGAGTTCCTTCGTCGAGCAATAGCTCGGTACATCGCCCTGTACACAATTATATTCCGTGAATAGTTATTCGACAAATTAATACGATTCCTAAAATCAATTCCTCATAATTACATCTCCACTTCTCCTCGGATGCAACCCAAATTATATCACTAATACCATTTCGTTAATTTAAAGGTTCCAAGGCAGAACCGAGAGATATCCGACGGCCGGATTCTCGTAATTCGATAATCGAAACCCTAAACTTCAAAAATTCATAATTAATTCCAAGCTTCTTCAAAATTCACCAAATTTCATAAACAACCTCTACAACAAATATAGGATTTAACTAGCTAAAAAAAAACATAATATAAATCACTGTTCATACACCGCACTATTCACCGTCGCACTATTCATGCGTGCCACTGTTTATGCGGCGCCCAACTCCTCCTCCGGCCACCAAATTTCAACCACAGAATCATCTCAACATTTTAAGCACTTTTCATAACTGTGACCAAGTGAGAAAATACCTTGAAATGCTCCAATTTTGCCGATGAACACAAACCCGGAAATCTCCAAACCCACCAATTTGGAAATCCTTCAAATTCACCTTCCAAACGTGGAAATTCCAACTAAAAGTCTTGAGGGAAGATGATCAGTGACTCGAGGCGCTCCTAATAGAGCCAATTTCACCGCCGAAGATAGCCGGAAACTGGGGAATTTCGCCGGGGAAGCAAACTGCTACAGTAACAATGCTTGCATAAATTCGGGCTTTTCCGGCCAAATTGCCGATACCCACTGGTACCATCGTATAGAGGAGGAAGAGACGGTCCAAGGACAACTGGAATCAAGTCAATCGGACGCCGGACGGTGAAGAAATCGGAAAAAGAAGGAGAGAAGGCGACGCGGGGGAAGAGGGAGAGAAAATCGGGGAGAGAGAAAAATGACGAGTTACCACAGTAACTCGTCCTATTTATAGAAAGTTACCATGAACAGTAACTTTACCATTTCGTTTATAACTTTCGTATACGAACTCCGATTTTTACGTACCACATATGCACGCGCTCGGTTTAACGTCCTCTACAACTTTCATGAAGGAAATTTTCTCAAATTTTGACCCGAACAAAAAGTCAACTTTTAGGGCCCCCTAAAATGTCGAAACGGAGCCAAAAAGTAAATGTAAAAGTCGTTTACCCATCGAAAGACTTGTAAACTGGTAAATTCGGGTTCGGGACGTCACAATCTCCCCACCTTATAAAAATTTCGTCCTCGAAATTCCATACTGTTGAAGTAGAGATGGGTGCACACGCCAATCCATAGTAAACAGTCATAAAGATGAATAGCACATCAATCGTACGGCCGTGGCGATGATAAGGCACAGAAAAGATGTGCAAGTCTGCTCAAATCATGTAGACATTACCTTTAAAACTGATCCAAAACTTGACCAATTAGAACATGGAGATCAACCCTTAGAAGGAACAATCCTCTAGCTGAAATCTAGTCAATTATTGTGATCTGAATAATCCTCACAGCATTCTTACTAAATTCAGTGTATTAGGAGGTAGATTTACTTCCACTCATTACTGACAGTCCTTAACAACTAAGGGAGAACATCGTCAAAGCATTATGTTTGAAGCAACCTGTAAATGGTTCAACTATTTAAGCAGAAACACCTACTAAAATTCTCAGAATAAAGACTCAAGGCTAAATCAAGGTCGGTTACTTGAACGAACTACACCTTGAAACTGCATAACGAAAATCAAATCTTCTTTGGATTAAGTTTTCCCTTTGCAATCTTAAGTCAACGACTGGAGTAGCTGATAATCTCGACAATCTCGATTACACAAGCAACCAAAAACATATACTTAGAACCCCAAATGTATCAATGTTCCAAGTTGGATACCCTTGTCTTACCTAACTATGTAGTAGTACATACTCACAAGTACACAACTTCGACGTCAAGAAACTTAGGTCAAATAATAGTTCAGATGACTCATGGTGTCAATATCACAAACTATTCAGTTTGAATAGTAGCATTCATACTCTTTTTCATACAACTCGTACAGTGAAGATCCACTTTCACCAACAACATGATAATACATTTACTCACACTTAAAACAATTTCAATTCGTACACGGGTTATGGAAAGTCCAACAGTTAATAAAACACCACAAGATGCTCACTGATAACCCACATGTCTGAAACAACCAATTTCCTTAGCAACCACAAAAACCACACTTCCTCTTTGTCTATTTGTGCTTGGATTTTTGATCGAATGTCGTGCACGTAGAGGTCCCACAGTTGTCAAGCATATCAAAGAGTAGCCTCGAACCAACCTATAAGTTCTTAATCATGAAGGTTATAGGGTCACTATACTTTCTTTGCGCTACTTTGATACCCAACTAAAACATTGATCAACGCCTTGAGATGACATCTAAGTCAACCAGAGAAACTTCTTTGATACATACCCTGCTGGCCATAAGGCGACACATTTCGCTTACCTGTTCATGTTCAAAATTTCTGTACCAGACTGCTAGCAAAGTAGTCCATTCTTTCTTCTCTACGTTACCACACCATAATATTCCAATAATCAACGTCAAACTTGCAAGTACTTGAGTATAGCGAACTCTCCTGGCATGGCTCAAAGCCGGTATCCCCAAGTGACACTGTCATCGCTAAACTGAGGATAAAGTAGCTGAAGATCCACCCTCTAACAACACTTATTCAATAATATTCCAGCTACAACAACAATTTCAAAAACTAATTTGCCCTAACTAAGATTGCACCAAAATTTCTCAATCCTCATCTCGCTAAGCATAAATCCAACAACACAACTCAACCATAGTCGCTCAACAATTTAGTACTTCAAGAGTCAATTGAAACCCTTGATAAAACCCAAGGTCCAAACAATTAATTTTTAAACTCAACTCCAACATCCTGCTCAGTCATCGTACCTACAACTTCCTATACTTCTCCAAATATGGGCCACCATACAGTAGAAATATCAATTAATGTGAGAACTAAATCTCAAACAGTTTAACCCATTCCACAAGTAACGATACCAAGGTAGTAAAACTCACTTAATTCCTTCAAAGCAAACTGTTAATATACGTATTCAACTCAAGCAGCAACCAATTTTCCTAGATGACAAAACGTTGTTCACAGAGTCTTTCCTCGAACAACAACCTTGATGCAAAACAGACACCTGTCCAACCTCTCATTTCACACAAAGCGGTACCTGGATCTGAAATTAATCCAACCACCTGGCGATCCAATTCCTTCATTTAATCGCCGTCGACATAGGCCACTGTACAGACATACCGCATTACGTTTGACCCACATATAACAAGAATTATGGTCAAACCTTAATTAGAAATATTTCCGGAGCCAATTGAGAAACTTATTTCCTCAAAGTTATCCCACTAACCACTCTTACAATATCACAATCTAACTGTCTAGCAAAAACTTCACCAACAATCTATCACAATTAATCTTCAAGGCTCCACAATTTATAACTCGAAACATACTCTATATCACAAGTAATTCCACTTGCACCATTATGAATACCCAACGAGATCACTACCACTATTCTCCAATTTTTAGGTACAACCATTTCAACCAAAACGGATAACCAATTAAGTACACGCAATAGGCACAATCTCATATATAAAAGTTGTTTCTCATCTTCTCAATTAAATACTGCCAAACATCGTAACTCGATTGTAAAGCTCTAAGCGTCCAACTAAATATTCAAGTTTCAAACATAAAACTATATCAAAAACTTAAATTCTGTCTATCTCCTTACTCAATACGATCCAAAACTTCAAAAGGATCAATTAAAAGTCAATGTATCTAAAATCAATTTCTTCCAATCCGGACAAAACTATATCCAAATATCATGGTCTGGTCAAAGAGCCAAGATAACCAGTCATGATTTCCAAGTAATCTCCAACAACTGTCAATGATATCCTAAATGTCACTTACATGACATATCACATCATGTATCACAACTCCTGGAACTTGGTTCAACGTCAGAACCATTAATATTACTAATTCCATTTCCATCAACAATTCTGATTCCAAAGCAATTTATAGCAAACAGAGACAGCCCAAAGCTATGTCCACTCAACTCTAACAATCAAACACAAAATCGAACTCCAGTCTTGCACCTTAAACCTTGCCCCAACAAACTTGTTGGCATCGAGGGAGAGATAACCACCACATTCCCTCGGATCACATTTCGTAGCATAACTCAAACCTGTAGAGTAATCTAACATCACCATCACCAGGAAAAGGTGCAAGACACGTAATTAATCTGATACGCAGAGAAATCCCTATGAGGTCGACGTATAAGAGGCATAGCACCTGAAGGAAAATCAACTAACCACGTACCTTACATACTTGATGAATACTTCAGCACCGAAGAGTAAACGATGGGGAACCGCTGCAGTCGGGCCATCACTCGGGAGGTACTGAGTAACATCAAGCATATAAGGTAACTAGAATAGAAACGAGTATACAGAACCTAACAACCTAATGCTCTGATACCAACTGACAGGACCCGCCCCGGATTTCACCCTGAAATCCGAAGAGGCCCTGCGGGGCCCACTTTAGAAGAAATTCTACCAAAAATTTGACAGAACTTCCCCTGAAAATGGACAACCCAAAACCTGTAGAAAAACATCCACACTTCTAAATCATCCATCCTTATTCTCCTGGAGCCACCATGCTCCCTATATCACAACATCTCACATCTCTCATTTCATAAACAATTCTGAATTTTAGAATATTAATCTCATAGGTTATCAGAGCGATCTAATATACAGGCGAACAAGAGAATAGAAAGCAAGATAAATGACCGATGCTCTTATAATGCGGAAGCTATGACAGCTATGCCTCAACCCCAAGTACGCTCGACCTCAAGCTAAACTGGCCTGCAAACTGGGCATTTAAAACCGAAGGGCCCAGGGGAAAACATTTAAAATCCGTTAGAGTGAGTGGACGAAAATTAAGTACTTTCAAATGTATAAGTAAAACTTAATGCTTTCCCAAGTTATTCTCTAAAATCTCGCATGCAGTAACAATCTTGAAAACACTCTTAATCACCCTCTTTACTGAAATCTCAATCACGTAACAAGAACATCTTGAAACCTCTTAAAATCTCATCCTCAATCCTTATAAAAATTCCCTTTTCATGAGGCTCGTTTGATGACTAGAAAGGACTGCTGTCTAGTCATCTCATGCCATCTAGGAGGGACTGCTACCCAGATGACGCATCGGAAGGGACTGCCAACCGGAATAGGAGGCGGTGGAGAGAAGGGACTGCCAACTAGCCACAAGTAGTAGACGGGACTGCCGACTAACCACAGGTAGTAGACGAGACTGCCGACTAACTACCTCATGTCATCTGGAAGGGACTGCCAACCAGGTGACGCATCGGATGAGACTGCCAACCGAGCTGTAGTCTGGAAGGGACTGCCAACCAGACTATTACCTAGAAGGGACTGCCAACTAGGTAAGATACGCATGCGCCAAAACTGGCCTCCTTAATAAACTGAATAGCCTTCTCAATAAACTAGAAACTGGAAACAACCTCTTTCAATTACTTGCTTTCAGAAAGAAACTCGCTGTTACTTCAATAAAACATTAAAAATTTACGGAAAGCATAACTTAGGATTATCTCGCTAAATCAAACCTCAATATCTCAATAAGTCCTCGAAAGCATCCTCGAAAGCATAAAATCAAATACTCTGTAAATCAATAAATGCTTTCGGAAAGAAAACTCAATCTAACTTCAAGGCTGATAAGTGCGGAGCTCAAAGCTCAATAAATTTCGATAAATCAATCATGCTCAAATATTCGATGAAACATTCGTACTCGTGAATCCTCATAAAAACCGATATTTGAAATCCAAAATTCTCATAATATTTTCTGAATCAGTCACTTCCCGAAAATCATTTCCCAACTCAATAACTCATGAATGACTATCTCAAAAATCTACTAAAAGCCCTCGGGAAGGAATTTCAATACTAATCTCGTAATCCATAAATAAATCTCGATAAATCAACGCTCAAATATTCAAAACATAATTAAATCTCAATTGGAAGAAAATAATAATACTGCATGCGGAATTAATTTAAAACAAATGTCCACTCACAGTACTATTTAGGCGACCATGCATACGAGTTCCTTCGTCGAGCAATAGCTCGGTACATCGCCCTGTACACAATTATATTCCGTGAATAGTTATTCGACAAATTAATACGATTCCTAAAATCAATTCCTCATAATTACATCTCCACTTCTCCTCGGATGCAACCCAAATTATATCACTAATACCATTTCGTTAATTTAAAGGTTCCAAGGCAGAACCGAGAGATATCCGACGGCCGGATTCTCGTAATTCGATAATCGAAACCCTAAACTTCAAAAATTCATAATTAATTCCAAGCTTCTTCAAAATTCACCAAATTTCATAAACAACCTCTACAACAAATATAGGATTTAACTAGCTAAAAAAAACATAATATAAATCACTGTTCATACACCGCACTATTCACCGTCGCACTATTCATGCGTGCCACTGTTTATGCGGCGCCCAACTCCTCCTCCGGCCACCAAATTTCAACCACAGAATCATCTCAACATTTTAAGCACTTTTCATAACTGTGACCAAGTGAGAAAATACCTTGAAATGCTCCAATTTTGCCGATGAACACAAACCCGGAAATCTCCAAACCCACCAATTTGGAAATCCTTCAAATTCACCTTCCAAACGTGGAAATTCCAACTAAAAGTCTTGAGGGAAGATGATCAGTGACTCGAGGCGCTCCTAATAGAGCCAATTTCACCGCCGAAGATAGCCGGAAACTGGGGAATTTCGCCGGGGAAGCAAACTGCTACAGTAACAATGCTTGCATAAATTCGGGCTTTTCCGGCCAAATTGCCGATACCCACTGGTACCATCGTATAGAGGAGGAAGAGACGGTCCAAGGACAACTGGAATCAAGTCAATCGGACGCCGGACGGTGAAGAAATCGGAAAAAGAAGGAGAGAAGGCGACGCGGGGGAAGAGGGAGAGAAAATCGGGGAGAGAGAAAAATGACGAGTTACCACAGTAACTCGTCCTATTTATAGAAAGTTACCATGAACAGTAACTTTACCATTTCGTTTATAACTTTCGTATACGAACTCCGATTTTTACGTACCACATATGCACGCGCTCGGTTTAACGTCCTCTACAACTTTCATGAAGGAAATTTTCTCAAATTTTGACCCGAACAAAAAGTCAACTTTTAGGGCCCCCTAAAATGTCGAAACGGAGCCAAAAAGTAAATGTAAAAGTCGTTTACCCATCGAAAGACTTGTAAACTGGTAAATTCGGGTTCGGGACGTCACAATCTCCCCACCTTATAAAAATTTCGTCCTCGAAATTCCATACTGTTGAAGTAGAGATGGGTGCACACGCCAATCCATAGTAAACAGTCATAAAGATGAATAGCACATCAATCGTACGGCCGTGGCGATGATAAGGCACAGAAAAGATGTGCAAGTCTGCTCAAATCATGTAGACATTACCTTTAAAACTGATCCAAAACTTGACCAATTAGAACATGGAGATCAACCCTTAGAAGGAACAATCCTCTAGCTGAAATCTAGTCAATTATTGTGATCTGAATAATCCTCACAGCATTCTTACTAAATTCAGTGTATTAGGAGGTAGATTTACTTCCACTCATTACTGACAGTCCTTAACAACTAAGGGAGAACATCGTCAAAGCATTATGTTTGAAGCAACCTGTAAATGGTTCAACTATTTAAGCAGAAACACCTACTAAAATTCTCAGAATAAAGACTCAAGGCTAAATCAAGGTCGGTTACTTGAACGAACTACACCTTGAAACTGCATAACGAAAATCAAATCTTCTTTGGATTAAGTTTTCCCTTTGCAATCTTAAGTCAACGACTGGAGTAGCTGATAATCTCGACAATCTCGATTACACAAGCAACCAAAAACATATACTTAGAACCCCAAATGTATCAATGTTCCAAGTTGGATACCCTTGTCTTACCTAACTATGTAGTAGTACATACTCACAAGTACACAACTTCGACGTCAAGAAACTTAGGTCAAATAATAGTTCAGATGACTCATGGTGTCAATATCACAAACTATTCAGTTTGAATAGTAGCATTCATACTCTTTTTCATACAACTCGTACAGTGAAGATCCACTTTCACCAACAACATGATAATACATTTACTCACACTTAAAACAATTTCAATTCGTACACGGGTTATGGAAAGTCCAACAGTTAATAAAACACCACAAGATGCTCACTGATAACCCACATGTCTGAAACAACCAATTTCCTTAGCAACCACAAAAACCACACTTCCTCTTTGTCTATTTGTGCTTGGATTTTTGATCGAATGTCGTGCACGTAGAGGTCCCACAGTTGTCAAGCATATCAAAGAGTAGCCTCGAACCAACCTATAAGTTCTTAATCATGAAGGTTATAGGGTCACTATACTTTCTTTGCGCTACTTTGATACCCAACTAAAACATTGATCAACGCCTTGAGATGACATCTAAGTCAACCAGAGAAACTTCTTTGATACATACCCTGCTGGCCATAAGGCGACACATTTCGCTTACCTGTTCATGTTCAAAATTTCTGTACCAGACTGCTAGCAAAGTAGTCCATTCTTTCTTCTCTACGTTACCACACCATAATATTCCAATAATCAACGTCAAACTTGCAAGTACTTGAGTATAGCGAACTCTCCTGGCATGGCTCAAAGCCGGTATCCCCAAGTGACACTGTCATCGCTAAACTGAGGATAAAGTAGCTGAAGATCCACCCTCTAACAACACTTATTCAATAATATTCCAGCTACAACAACAATTTCAAAAACTAATTTGCCCTAACTAAGATTGCACCAAAATTTCTCAATCCTCATCTCGCTAAGCATAAATCCAACAACACAACTCAACCATAGTCGCTCAACAATTTAGTACTTCAAGAGTCAATTGAAACCCTTGATAAAACCCAAGGTCCAAACAATTAATTTTTAAACTCAACTCCAACATCCTGCTCAGTCATCGTACCTACAACTTCCTATACTTCTCCAAATATGGGCCACCATACAGTAGAAATATCAATTAATGTGAGAACTAAATCTCAAACAGTTTAACCCATTCCACAAGTAACGATACCAAGGTAGTAAAACTCACTTAATTCCTTCAAAGCAAACTGTTAATATACGTATTCAACTCAAGCAGCAACCAATTTTCCTAGATGACAAAACGTTGTTCACAGAGTCTTTCCTCGAACAACAACCTTGATGCAAAACAGACACCTGTCCAACCTCTCATTTCACACAAAGCGGTACATGGATCTGAAATTAATCCAACCACCTGGCGATCCAATTCCTTCATTTAATCGCCGTCGACATAGGCCACTGTACAGACATACCGCATTACGTTTGACCCACATATAACAAGAATTATGGTCAAACCTTAATTAGAAATATTTCCGGAGCCAATTGAGAAACTTATTTCCTCAAAGTTATCCCACTAACCACTCTTACAATATCACAATCTAACTGTCTAGCAAAAACTTCACCAACAATCTATCACAATTAATCTTCAAGGCTCCACAATTTATAACTCGAAACATACTCTATATCACAAGTAATTCCACTTGCACCATTATGAATACCCAACGAGATCACTACCACTATTCTCCAATTTTTAGGTACAACCATTTCAACCAAAACGGATAACCAATTAAGTACACGCAATAGGCACAATCTCATATATAAAAGTTGTTTCTCATCTTCTCAATTAAATACTGCCAAACATCGTAACTCGATTGTAAAGCTCTAAGCGTCCAACTAAATATTCAAGTTTCAAACATAAAACTATATCAAAAACTTAAATTCTGTCTATCTCCTTACTCAATACGATCCAAAACTTCAAAAGGATCAATTAAAAGTCAATGTATCTAAAATCAATTTCTTCCAATCCGGACAAAACTATATCCAAATATCATGGTCTGGTCAAAGAGCCAAGATAACCAGTCATGATTTCCAAGTAATCTCCAACAACTGTCAATGATATCCTAAATGTCACTTACATGACATATCACATCATGTATCACAACTCCTGGAACTTGGTTCAACGTCAGAACCATTAATATTACTAATTCCATTTCCATCAACAATTCTGATTCCAAAGCAATTTATAGCAAACAGAGACAGCCCAAAGCTATGTCCACTCAACTCTAACAATCAAACACAAAATCGAACTCCAGTCTTGCACCTTAAACCTTGCCCCAACAAACTTGTTGGCATCGAGGGAGAGATAACCACCACATTCCCTCGGATCACATTTCGTAGCATAACTCAAACCTGTAGAGTAATCTAACATCACCATCACCAGGAAAAGGTGCAAGACACGTAATTAATCTGATACGCAGAGAAATCCCTATGAGGTCGACGTATAAGAGGCATAGCACCTGAAGGAAAATCAACTAACCACGTACCTTACATACTTGATGAATACTTCAGCACCGAAGAGTAAACGATGGGGAACCGCTGCAGTCGGGCCATCACTCGGGAGGTACTGAGTAACATCAAGCATATAAGGTAACTAGAATAGAAACGAGTATACAGAACCTAACAACCTAATGCTCTGATACCAACTGACAGGACCCGCCCCGGATTTCACCCTGAAATCCGAAGAGGCCCTGCGGGGCCCACTTTAGAAGAAATTCTACCAAAAATTTGACAGAACTTCCCCTGAAAATGGACAACCCAAAACCTGTAGAAAAACATCCACACTTCTAAATCATCCATCCTTATTCTCCTGGAGCCACCATGCTCCCTATATCACAACATCTCACATCTCTCATTTCATAAACAATTCTGAATTTTAGAATATTAATCTCATAGGTTATCAGAGCGATCTAATATACAGGCGAACAAGAGAATAGAAAGCAAGATAAATGACCGATGCTCTTATAATGCGGAAGCTATGACAGCTATGCCTCAACCCCAAGTACGCTCGACCTCAAGCTAAACTGGCCTGCAAACTGGGCATTTAAAACCGAAGGGCCCAGGGGAAAACATTTAAAATCCGTTAGAGTGAGTGGACGAAAATTAAGTACTTTCAAATGTATAAGTAAAACTTAATGCTTTCCCAAGTTATTCTCTAAAATCTCGCATGCAGTAACAATCTTGAAAACACTCTTAATCACCCTCTTTACTGAAATCTCAATCACGTAACAAGAACATCTTGAAACCTCTTAAAATCTCATCCTCAATCCTTATAAAAATTCCCTTTTCATGAGGCTCGTTTGATGACTAGAAAGGACTGCTGTCTAGTCATCTCATGCCATCTAGGAGGGACTGCTACCCAGATGACGCATCGGAAGGGACTGCCAACCGGAATAGGAGGCGGTGGAGAGAAGGGACTGCCAACTAGCCACAAGTAGTAGACGGGACTGCCGACTAACCACAGGTAGTAGACGAGACTGCCGACTAACTACCTCATGTCATCTGGAAGGGACTGCCAACCAGGTGACGCATCGGATGAGACTGCCAACCGAGCTGTAGTCTGGAAGGGACTGCCAACCAGACTATTACCTAGAAGGGACTGCCAACTAGGTAAGATACGCATGCGCCAAAACTGGCCTCCTTAATAAACTGAATAGCCTTCTCAATAAACTAGAAACTGGAAACAACCTCTTTCAATTACTTGCTTTCAGAAAGAAACTCGCTGTTACTTCAATAAAACATTAAAAATTTACGGAAAGCATAACTTAGGATTATCTCGCTAAATCAAACCTCAATATCTCAATAAGTCCTCGAAAGCATCCTCGAAAGCATAAAATCAAATACTCTGTAAATCAATAAATGCTTTCGGAAAGAAAACTCAATCTAACTTCAAGGCTGATAAGTGCGGAGCTCAAAGCTCAATAAATTTCGATAAATCAATCATGCTCAAATATTCGATGAAACATTCGTACTCGTGAATCCTCATAAAAACCGATATTTGAAATCCAAAATTCTCATAATATTTCTGAATCAGTCACTTCCCGAAAATCATTTCCCAACTCAATAACTCATGAATGACTATCTCAAAAATCTACTAAAAGCCCTCGGGAAGGAATTTCAATACTAATCTCGTAATCCATAAATAAATCTCGATAAATCAACGCTCAAATATTCAAAACATAATTAAATCTCAATTGGAAGAAAATAATAATACTGCATGCGGAATTAATTTAAAAACAAATGTCCACTCACAGTACTATTTAGGCGACCATGCATACGAGTTCCTTCGTCGAGCAATAGCTCGGTACATCGCCCTGTACACAATTATATTCCGTGAATAGTTATTCGACAAATTAATACGATTCCTAAAATCAATTCCTCATAATTACATCTCCACTTCTCCTCGGATGCAACCCAAATTATATCACTAATACCATTTCGTTAATTTAAAGGTTCCAAGGCAGAACCGAGAGATATCCGACGGCCGGATTCTCGTAATTCGATAATCGAAACCCTAAACTTCAAAAATTCATAATTAATTCCAAGCTTCTTCAAAATTCACCAAATTTCATAAACAACCTCTACAACAAATATAGGATTTAACTAGCTAAAAAAAAACATAATATAAATCACTGTTCATACACCGCACTATTCACCGTCGCACTATTCATGCGTGCCACTGTTTATGCGGCGCCCAACTCCTCCTCCGGCCACCAAATTTCAACCACAGAATCATCTCAACATTCTAAGCACTTTTCATAACTGTGACCAAGTGAGAAAATACCTTGAAATGCTCCAATTTTGCCGATGAACACAAACCCGGAAATCTCCAAACCCACCAATTTGGAAATCCTTCAAATTCACCTTCCAAACGTGGAAATTCCAACTAAAAGTCTTGAGGGAAGATGATCAGTGACTCGAGGCGCTCCTAATAGAGCCAATTTCACCGCCGAAGATAGCCGGAAACTGGGGAATTTCGCCGGGGAAGCAAACTGCTACAGTAACAATGCTTGCATAAATTCGGGCTTTTCCGGCCAAATTGCCGATACCCACTGGTACCATCGTATAGAGGAGGAAGAGACGGTCCAAGGACAACTGGAATCAAGTCAATCGGACGCCGGACGGTGAAGAAATCGGAAAAAGAAGGAGAGAAGGCGACGCGGGGGAAGAGGGAGAGAAAATCGGGGAGAGAGAAAAATGACGAGTTACCACAGTAACTCGTCCTATTTATAGAAAGTTATCATGAACAGTAACTTTACCATTTCGTTTATAACTTTCGTATACGAACTCCGATTTTTACGTACCACATATGCACGCGCTCGGTTTAACGTCCTCTACAACTTTCATGAAGGAAATTTTCTCAAATTTTGACCCGAACAAAAAGTCAACTTTTAGGGCCCCCTAAAATGTCGAAACGGAGCCAAAAAGTAAATGTAAAAGTCGTTTACCCATCGAAAGACTTGTAAACTGGTAAATTCGGGTTCGGGACGTCACATCCTATAAATAGGAGCATCAACAACGACCACTGGACACATTCTCTCCTTTTTTCTCTCAAAATTTCATCATCCTCTCTTCAAGTCAAGAAGTCGTGATCAAGCTCCATCAACATCTCCTTGCCGTGGTCCTCATCTTGCCTCCACCACCTTTGAAGCTTTTTTGCGTTCTTGAGATCTTCAAAAGTGTAACCATGTCCTTTTCTAGTTTAATTTCGGTTTTCTTTTCTTGTAATTCAAAACAGATTTTTGTTTTGTTATTTTGGATATTTCGAATTCTTGTTAGATTAAAGTTTGGATGTTAAAGATTGATTTCCAATAACCATGAAGCATGTTTTGTTTTAGGTTTTTCAGATTATAATTTTCAGTTTCATATATGTCATGATTGTTTATTGATTTTGTGCTTCAATCCCACCTTTTATGTGATTATGTTCTTTGGTGCGCAACTTAGAATTATAAGCATGTAATTGCATCCAAATTAAGATATGCTAGCGTTCTAGATCTTAAATGCTAAGTGGAGAACCTATAATTCCTTAGGTAAATCAACAATGAGCTTTGCATGATAAGATTAGCATTCTAACTTGTCGTTTTTGCTTAAATCAATCAAATTTCCACATGTTCTTAATGCGTTAATTGTGTTTTGTTGGGGAATTGATCACTCACTAGCTTTGCATGATTAATAGGGTTAATTATGGTGCGTTCATCTAGTTAATCTAATTAAGGGAAGTAATAAGAACTTATGCATGCGTTCATGGTTTGTTCTTGATTGATTTCTTTCTATGATATGTTTGATTCGAAATTATGTTTGATAATCCGCTTAATGTGTTAATGGTTGTTAATTATATCTCTACTTCCTCCATTCATCTACTTCTACTTTGATTTAGATTTGTTTGATGACTTGTATAATATTTAGTAGTTAGATTTAGACACAAACTTTTGAAATCCCCTCTTAATTCTTTGTAATTTTCGTAGATATTGTATTTCTATAATTAATATTCTTTTCTTGATGTATAAATGACAGGAGCACCCTCAATCCTCGGATAGAACGATCCCTACTTGCTATATACTAACAACTGTCAACAGGGTTAATTTTGAGAACTCATTTCGAGCTCATCATGTTCACACATTGTGGCTCGGTTGGTGACATTTACCACATTTAATAGGGCCTTTAGTAAGCCCTTCTTTGCCATCATCGACAACAGTAGAGGGATTTGCTCGAGTACCTTTTGATATGCAAATTGTAGGATCCTTCACAACATTCTCGTGAAGTCTGTGAAGACTGTTATGTGTTGTATCATCTTGGTTTTCATGAACTGGATATCTCATCGCCCTAATAGACATACGCCTCATGGATTCAATAGTTTCATAGTAAGCGTATTCAGAAAATGACTTCCTGAAACAAGTCTGTGTATATTCTGCCATCATCTCACCGTACCTTGCCAGGCGAATGGAATGGTCGGGGACCTCACCGTTGCTAGGTCGGATTTTAACATTCATAGTCGTCACATCTTTAGTCCACTTGTTTGTCACCAAAGACTCTGGAAACGTTGTTATCTGTTTCACTTTCATCACAACAAATATATGACAGTAAGGAATTCCATCAAACTCAAATAACTTACACATGCAACTTAGTGTGAGGTTGTCATTGTTGTTTAGATATGTAACGTTCCGCTTTCTATGCGGTTTACCGTACTGTGTAAAAGTGACTACTGAGGATCCCAAATCAGGAAAATGAAATT